>NC_092342.1:285876250-286180625 GCF_046630445.1 Rutidosis leptorrhynchoides | reverse complement strand
AAAATTAATTTCCATTTTATGCATAATTTTAAAAATTATGTTAATATAATATTTGTAGAATATTATATAAACAAACGTGCTCATGTTTGACAATTGAAGTTAAAATTATTATTTGATAATCCTTATAGATATTTAGATGTATGTCTACTTTGCTTCATTTGAAATTTTGACATAATGAATTAATTTGTACAAAAAACATATACAATTAAAGATGTACATAAAACATTATTCTTAACGATCGATTTTAACAACTTCTTAGGGTCTCATGTTTGTTGTTTTATCGATTATCTGTCAATTATATTAAAATAATTCCAACGGACGGGCTCATAAACTATGTGTTAGTATTAAATAATAAATTTCTGATACAAATATTATCAGCAATAAAAGATTTTTTATTGTAATTATATTATACATTGATAAATATCAATATTAACGTTATCGAATTCTAATTTATACAAATGTCATGCAACGCACATGCTCATAAAACTAGTATATATTAGTTTTAAATTAGTTTTTAATAATTTATACTAATTTATACTAATTTATGAGCATGTGCGTTGCACAACAATTGTATAAATTAGTTTTTAATAACGTTATTATTAATACTGTAACATCCTCAGATCGGGCATAGATGTAAGATGACCTTTTTGCCCTTAGGCATAATTGTGTGGTTAATTATGCTTTTATTTTAATTAACTGTTCAGTGTTATTTTATTATTTGGTTAAGACCAGTTTGTGACAAGGGTCACAGAATAGGTTCGTTTATTTAATTTGGACTCCGTTAGGGAAGTCAAATTAAGTACGAAAGATATTAGATAACTGGTAAATACCCGTATGTGATGGGGTATGGAATTTTAACCCCAATTAAGTGTATAGTGCAGCTCTTTTTCTCTCAATTCTCTATCTCTCTAGAATTTTCTCCTAAACACTCCGTACACTCTCATCTCATTCCATCAAACCCTAGATTTCCAATTTGTGTTCTAGAGCTCAAATCATTCATATCATCTTGTTCATTACGATTTACTGAGTCTTTTGAGGTAAGAATCATAGTGTATCAAGCTTTAATCTTTGTGAAATTGAGGTTTTTGTGTCAAGTTTGTTAAAAGTGCAAATTGGGTCAAAATGGTTGATTTTGATGTTGTTAGTGTCAAAATCTTGTGGGTTTAGGATTATTGATGTTTAGTGTAGTAAATTTGGTCAGTTTTGAGGTAAGTAACGAGCTCTAGAGCAAGAAATGGCGAATTTTGGGTTAAACCATAGTTGTGTTCATCTTCTTCATCAGATGAAGACACTCGGCCGAGTGTCTCTTGACACTCGACCGACCGTGTAAACGATCGACCGGTTGAGTGACACACTCGACCGAGTGTGTGTGAGTTCTGACCAGATGCTTTATTTTACTCAGTCGGCCGTGTGAGTGGACACTCTACCGAGTGTGTGGACACAGTCGACCGACTGTGTCGGTCAATCGACCGAGTGTCTTTGAGGGTAGAATATTTTACTCAGTGTTGATGCCTAGTGATGTTATGCCAGGTGTATACGAAATATACAATATTTTTACTACGAAATACTACGAAATATGATACAAGTTTTAATTAATATACGGATGGGATATACCTAAACTTTGCTACAACACTTATAGGCAGTGTACCTAATCGTAGAGTAGTGTAGTTTTTAGTAAGTCCGGTTCGTCCACAGGGAACTAGCCAAGTTTAACGCTATATATATATATTTTTTAAACTATATATGTATAAATATATATATATATATATATATATATATATATATATATATATATATATATATATATATATATATATATATATATATATATATATATATATAAGTCGTATTATTATTATTATTATAAAAGGGGGGTTTTTTACAGTTTAATGATCGGTTTGTCGATTTTAAATAAAGCGTAAAGATAAATGACGATAATATAAATGACAGAATTTAAATTGCGATAAAGTAAATTGCAGTAATTAAAATGACATTAAATAAAGGTACGATGAAATATGAAATAAAAGTATTATGCTTATTTAAACTTCCGTAATCATGATGTTTGACGTTTTGATTTTAATTAATTGTTATCCGGGTTAATTGTCCTTTGTCCTGGTTTATTTGATACCTCTATGGTTTTTGTCCATAATAGTCCATCGGTCATAATTATAAAATGCTCGTCAAATTAACCTTATTCCCGAAGTCAAATATTCTAACTAATTAGGGATTCGAACTATAACAAGGTTTTAATACTTTGTTAATAATTACACCAGGTTATCGACTGTGTGTAATCCAAGGTTTTAATACTTTGTTAACAATTACACTAATTATCCTTGTATGTAATCCACCTCTGTTTTAATGAGATATGAATATTAATTTATCCACTTGATCAGAATGAATAACCAATTACCCAACCCGTATAATTAATTAAATGATCGTAAAAGATGTCGTATAAACATCACTAAATAGAACATACATAATCATTTTAATAATTTTTAGATTAACTAATTTGAAGATAGGTTCGACAGGTTTCAATAAGTTGTCGCTCAATTAGACAATACCCCCTACCTATTAATAGTCAATAGTCCAATGTTCACAAGTGTAGGTCTTTTGTCCAAACCTTAATTATGGTACAAAATCCAATAACCACATCTTAATATTTAGTCTAATATCACGATTACTTTGGCTCAAATAAGCATAATAATAACTTAGTTACGATACATTAATTTAAAAAGAAAGAACATAGCTTACAGTGGTGATTAATCGCGTAGCGTTTACACGGGCAGAGTTCCGACTTAAAACCTGTAAAACATTCTTACAATAACCTTATTATTATTAACTTAAATTAAAATTATAATTAAAATATAAATATAAATATAAATATAAATTGAAAGAGAGATAGATAGAAAAAGATGTATTAAAACTCGCAGAAAACTGGCGAATTTATAGGATGTGGCCTGCTACAGTAACTCATGCGGTCGCATGAGATTTTAGTGCAAATCTCATGCACTCGCATGGGTTTTATGCCTATTTCCCATGCGATCGCATGGCCGTCACATCCAGCTCACATATTTTTTGTTTGCTAGTTTGTCGACGTTATTTAATATAATATATAATATATAAATAATTTATATAATTATTTAAATATTATATTATATTCTTGTGCATAGTTGACTTGTAATTTTAGCTCCGCTGCGTCGCGCGTTGATAGTTGGCTCAGGTCCCAGTTCCAGTTTTTCGAACGTCCTTTCGTATAATTTAATATCTTGTACTTTGCGTTTTGCGACTCGTACTCTGGTAATTTTGAGACGTTTCTCATCAATAAATTGAACCACTTGAATTATATCTTGTACATTTGAGCTTTGGTCATTTGCTTCTTCAAATTGTCGTTTTCTTCTTTTGTCTTCGCACTTATTTATTTAAACGAATATTACATAAAAATAGAACAATTGCAACTAAAAGCTTTACATATTGGAAGGATATTGATACTAATAATATGTTCCTTTTTAGCATTATCAAATATTCTCACACTTGAACGTTGCTTGTCCTCAAGCAATACAGAATTTGAAATTAAATCACACTTCACTCGAATCACTTTTTTATTTTCACACTTTATACATCAGTGATTTTCATACGGCGGTATAAACAATGATAGTAACGATGTGGTTTACAGTCCCACATGACTATTAAAAATTTAGATCCTTTAAGAAAATTGGATCTTTATGAAAACATTTGATCTTTTGAAAATTTATTCTAGCTTTTACCCTAGATAAGTTTTCCGGAATAACCCTTCACCGGTGTTTGCAAAATATTTTTTGTGGGTTTTGTGGGTTTCAGATTTTAAAATTTTAGCTCAAAACTTGCGGTTTTGTGTCACCCACTTGCTAACCTTGTATTAGGAAAGCACACGTCCAGTATACTTGCTCCATATATTACCTTTCGGTAAACTACCGTCCGGTTGTAAAGGAAAGCGTTGAACAAGCAACTGTTAAGGCAATGTCTAATGACATGCATTTGTTCATGGTCTAAAACGTGTCAGATGCAATTACTATCCTTTGTAGGAGCAATAGTAAAGATCACCCTTTAATTTTTTGGTCTGGCACAAGGTCCTGTCTTCGACCATGCTATGTAACCACCGTTCTTACGGTTGACACCCGATTTGGTTCAGGTGACCTAATGAATTCCAGGTGAATTCCTAGGATTTTACGTTCAATTGTAATGAACGCATTGAAAATAGGTTTTCAGAAAATAAATCGGTTTTAATTTTAATCAAAATATTTTCTCGTTCAAGCTCGAGTTTAGATATCATCGAATTCCATGAGTTTGTAATTCTCAATCTTTAAAGTCAATCTCAAGGATTGAGTAATATCAGGCTTAAAAGCTGATTTTTAATCTTTAAGGAGATTATCCTTTTCTGGGGGTCTGATTCATTAGTCTTATCAAGCTAATTTGCACGGCGCCCTCCCCATTTTACGAGACAGATCCTCTCATGGTTAGGATAAGTCTGACCACTTAGCGACCCTGTTTGATGCTGAGGTCCGTGAATTTCCTGCTGATTTTAGAGATGACTTTTCAAGATTTTTCGTCAACCTTCAGCTGGTCTGGACGACAACTTCTTGACCTAAATCAAGAAGCGTGTGTCTTTTTTGGAAGACTTTACTTTCTTTTAATGATGGAATTGATTCATCGTGTAGATCCATCTTTTCATTCAAAGGTATTACAATAAATCGGGTAAAACTGATTAGTTTAGTCCAAAGAAAAAGTACCTGCAATAATCTGTACCAAATATGTGATATGTGTTTTAAAGAAATTGGTAAATTCTTCCCACACTTAGCTTTTATTTATTCTTTTCTTTGCCTTTTTATTCTCTTCTATTCCATTTTAAATGAATTCAAGCGTTTTAGGTTGTTTCTCCGTTTATGTTCACTCCGAGGTAACAATAATTTCGGCATTAACACCTAGTTTTATCGTTCATAAATATGTATAAACATAATTTTGAATTCATTTAGTTGAAAATTTTTCAAATTTTCACAAAATTTGGCAATTAAACTAAGTGTAAACCCGAGAGAATTTATAACCCTTCCCCACACTTGAGATCATGCAATGCCCTCATTTGCATGAAATCAGACTATAATTATAAATTCATGAGGGTGATTAGTGTAGAAAAGTGATTAAAAATACCCAGTTTGTAATTACTAAGGTCGTCGAATGATAGATGGCGCGCCTCATCGTTCATTCCTTTTGTTGTAATTTCACATATGTTTTGCGTCTTATCGTCAAAATTAGTAGCTTTTGCTGAACTTAATCTTTGAAAGTGCGCTGTTTTACTCTGTTTTGTACATAAGATAAACTACAAACATACATAATATTTTTATTATATTTTTTTTATAAAACCTTTATTTATTAAAACAATTTAAATGAATAATTTTTTTAAAATTTTGTTTCCTTTTACTTTAGGTAGTTTCGGTACGTTTACCTAGTCCGTCCCTCGACATAATTTAAAATTTGTCATTTTTAAATTGATTGTTTTGAAAGCAAAGATTTTTGGGTTTTTTTAATTTTTTTGGTATACTTTAGATCAATAAAATTAAAAATAATGATAACAAAATTTTTCGCCCCGCCCTCGGGTAAAGCAATTTCGGTTCCATGACCTAGTCTTTAACTTACGACGAATTTTAAAAATTATTTTTTTAAACTTAATGAAATAAAGTAAATTTTTGTTTTTAAATTCACACAAAACTTAAATTTAAAAATGCATATTAATTTCATACAAAACCTACAAAACAAAAATTCAAAATGGGGGGAGAAAACTAGTTCTTTAGTGTCTGCTAGTGGAAAAGAGCAATCGAATTCCATTCTCGGAACTACACGAGAACAGAACAACTAACCCTAGACAGCATTATTTCTTAGAACATTTGAATCTCCCCAGACTTAGGTAGCTGTGGTGTCTAAATTGTGATTAACTTCATTGTCAATTTCTTTTGGACCATAATCAACTTGCATATCTATGACTTTTGCTTTAAGCCATTGGTCGGATTCTTGTGTAATATCCACAAATTCAACTCATTTTACCTTTTCTTTAGGCGATAGATTGGATACTAACCGGTTACATAACTTAAAGTTCCCCTTGGTTCTAGCATCGCGAATCCGTTTAATAAGTTTCTTCATTGAACTATTAATAACGGAGTCATTTAATTTCGTATCAACAACGGGGTTCTTTGTTATTAAGTCATCATTAGGTTTTACTTCATCTTCCCCACACTTAGGCATTTTATTATTGTTAAGCACTACCGTTGGAGTTGGTAAAACAATATGGTTCTTACCAATCATTTTTGTTAGTTCAACGGTTTTGGTTGGTGGAGATTTAGCCTTTCGAATCACAAAGGTGACCGATTTTTCACCATCACTAAGTGTCATTCTACCCTCTCTTACACCAAATAACGCCCCAGTGGACGCTAAGAATGGTCGACCTAAAATTAGAGGAATGTTTGAGTCCTCTTCTATGTCAATGATAATAAATTCGACTAGAAAGGTTAAATTACCCACTTGAACGGGTAGGTTGTCAGCAATTCCAACTGGGTGCTTAATGGTTTGATCAAAGAGTCGGACACTCATTTTCGTTGGACTTAACTCACCTACTCCTAATCTCTTATATAATGAAAGAGGCATAACAGTTATACTTGCACCTAAATCTGCTAGTGCATCATACATGACACAATCACTAAGTAGACAAGGAACAATAAATTCACCCGGATCACCCAACCCGGGTAGAGGTTTTGGTGGAACTGTCTTCACCGGGTTTATCTTTACAGTTTTTATTTCTTGTACTTTCCTATTCTTCTTTTTCTTTTAAGAGGTATCACAAACTTTATTACCTATTACTTTCTCATACTCAACTCCTTTTCTTGGAAACGGGATGGGTGGTCTGTATGGTGCCACCACTGGATTTACATACTCGGGTGGTGGTGGTGTTGTAACTTCTTCATTATTACTCACATCTAAAACCTTCCCATCTTCTGATGCTGGTTTTTCAGAATTCGTTGATACCATATTAACATTCTCATTCCGAGGATTTACTTCAGTATCACTCGGTAGCTTTCCTTGTTCCCTCTCACTCATCATGCTAGCAAGAGTACCTACGTGTTTTTCTAGATTCAAAATGGAAGCTTGTTGAGTTCTTAATGACTGATCAAACCTCTCATTTGTTTGGGTTTGAGATGTTATAAATTGTGTTTGAGATTCCATTAGCTTTGCCATCATTTCTTCTAGATTTGGCTTTTTCTCTTCGGTTTGTTGTGGTGGTTTATACAAGCCAGGTCTTTGTTGATTGAAAGTGTTGTTTTGAGTTGGTTGGTTATTCGGACCTTGTTGGTTGTACGAGTTATTGTTGGGTCCATTTGAATTGTAAAGAATGTTTTAATTTTGATTGAATTTTGGCCTTGGCGGTTGATAATTATTTTGATAATTATTTCCCGGCCTTTGGTTCATGTAGGAAACATTCTCTCATTGTTCCATGGTTTGCTCAATGTGACAATCTTTCATTAAGTGTTGTCCACGGCATTGCTCACAACTGATTCGTATTGCATGAATATCTTTATTTATCTTTTCCATTCGTCTCTCGAAAGCATCTATTTTTGCGGAAACGGAATCAAAGTCATGGCTAGAATCGGCTCTAGCCGCTTTAGATGAACGAAAAATATCTTTTTCCTGGTGCCACTCATGTGAGTGGGATGCTGTGTTATCAATTATCTTGTGAGCTTCAGTTGCGGTTTTCATCATAATGGAACCACCAGCTGCTATGTCGATGTCTTTTCGTGTAGCAATGTCGATACCTTGGTAGAATATTTGTACTATTTGATAAGTATCTAAACCGTGTTGAGGACATCCTCTCAAGAATTTTCCAAATCTTGTCCACGCCTCATATAGAGATTCATTTGGCTTTTGCGTGAACGTGACAATTTCTCCTTGAAGTCTCACGGTTTTAGATGCCGGAAAGAATTGTTTAAGAAATTTTTGAACTAAAACATCACATGTATCAATCGCCCCTTCAGGTAACGATTCTAACCAATCTTTGGCTTCTCCCTTTAAAGTCCAGGGAAATAACATGAGATAGATCTGTTCATCCTCAACTTCTCTGATTTTGAATAGAGTACAAATCCTATTAAAGGTTTGAAGATGTTCGTTTGGATCTTCTTTTGGCGTACCACTATATTGGCATTGATTAATTACCATGTGTAGGATTTGTCCTTTGATTTCATAATCTGTCGCATTAATGTCTGGTTTAATAATGGCGTGACCTTGGCCCGTGCGTGTGGCTCTCATTCGGTCTTCCATACTTAGAGGTTCCGTTACTTCCATAATTAAAATTGTTGAATACGAATCACTAGAGGATTCTGATTTAACGGTTTGTGGTTCATGTGGAATGATTAATGGTTCAGGATCTCGGAATTGTCTTTGAATATCCTCCGGGTTCTCGGTAGTGAAGTCGGGTTCAAAAAATGGATTATCGGAAATTTGAATTGGAGTACTTGGTAAACTAGATGACGATTCTAAAGAAAAATCAATGGCGACAATATTTGCTAGATGTCTTGATCGAGTTACAGGTGGTGAACGCATGAAAGGTGGTGAACGTTTTGCTCGGTGCATTCAAAGAATATCCTATTAGTTATAAAAGACAAAAATTATATAAGTTATCAAATTAATAGACTTTTCGGATTTTGCCCACGTTTCGAATAGCCAATAGATGCAGCAGGTAGCCAGGACCCTTTAAATCGGAAGCCCACAACTCGCCACTAACAAATCCAACTATTACTACGAACTAGAAAATTTTGGATGTCTATTAATTTAACCGCTTAAAATAATTTTTCGTTTTGAAATTTTAGAGAAGAAATAGAAAATTCTATGACCTAAAAACTAGAGCGTCGAGAAATAAGAAAGAAAAAAAGCGCGTCGAAAAACGTCGAAAAATAAAAGGTCGAAAAATTAAGCGTCGAAAAAAATAATAAAATGCAGCGTCGAAACTTAAAAGTCTAAAAACTTGAAAGGACCCGTTCATATACATTATAAACGATTCACAATAGTTGATTACATCGCGAGGTATTTTGACCTCTATATGATACATTTTACAAACATTGCATTCGTTTTTAAAAGACAAACTTTCTTTACAACGAAAGTTGACGGCATGCACACCATTTCATAATACATCCAACTATAATTGACATAATAATAATCTTGATGAACTCAATGACTCGAATGCAACGTCTTTCAAAATACGCCATGAATGACTCCAAGTAATATCCTTAAAATGAGCTAATGCACAGCGGAAGATTTCTTTAATACCTGAGAATAAACATGCTTTAAAGTGTCAACCAAAAGGTTGGTGAGTTCATAGGTTTATCATAACAATCATTTCAATATATTAATAGACCACAAGATTTCCGTTTATAAATATATGTACACTCGCAAGTGTATAAGAGTATTCTATAAATTGTAGGCACCCGGTAACAAGCCTTAACGTTCATGTTTTACCCTCTGAAGTACACCAGATCAGGTGTGTTTAAAATAACCTCGAAGTACTAAAGCATCCCATAGTCAGGATAGGGTTTGTCAGGCCCAATAGATCTATCTTTAGGATTCGCGCCTACCGTACATAGATAAGTAGTTTAATGTTACCAAGCTAAGGGTATATTTCTAGTTTAAACCCACGTAGAATTAGTTTTAGTACTTGTGTCTATTTCGTAAAACATTTATAAAACAACGCATGTATTCTCAGCCCAAAAATATATATTGCAAAAGCAATTAAAAAGGGAGCAAATGAAACTCACCATACTGTATTTCGTAGTAAAAATACATATAACGTCATTTAACAAGTGCAAGGTTGGCCTCGGATTCACGAACCTATATTAATTATATATATTTATATGTTGGTCAATATTTGTCTAACAATTTTTGGTCAAGTCATAGTGTACCACAATCCTAATGCTCGAGACTAATATGCAAAAGTCAACAAAAGTCAACTTGACCCAAAATGACTTCTAAAATTTATACGTGTTTATTATATAACTTAACTATAGTCGTTTTATATATTTAAATATATTTATTAGATTTTATAATAATAAAAGTCATTTATTAATAAAAATTTATATTAACGTTTATATATGATAAAATATACTTTTATATATCTTAAGTAGTAAAATTTATAAAGTTCACTTAATATCTTAAAACTATAGTGGTAAGTATTATTAATGTAATTATATTACGCGTGGTGAAAAATATCTTTGTATCCCCTATTTATTTGATAAAATAATATTGATCATCATAATAATAAGTAAAAGTTGTATTATTTTATAATAATAATTATTATTATTTTATAAAAAAAATAACAATATTTATATTTACTAAAAATGTTATTATGATAAAATGATAATACTAACATAATAGTAATAATGATATTTTATAATAACAATGATATTTCTATTAAAATAATAACGACGATAGTAATAATAATCATTTTAACAATAATACTAAAATTCAGTTGACTATAACTTCAAATCCGTTCATCGAAACCATTCGATATCTAAATGAAAAGTTATTAATTTTTCGCTAGCTTTCCAATGACATGCATATCATATACCCTATCTCAGTAGCATATGTATCTAATTCAGGATTCAACAAACCTATCTAAGGACAATATCGAATGTACAAGCATGCATAATCATATATACTCGAGCACTAGTCAGGGATACACTATTGATATATAAAAGTTAAGTTATGAGTGCTCACGTATCAATATTGAGATTCAATATTGTAGAAAAGTACGTAGACGTAACGGAGATGATAAATACTAGATTGACCTCACGAGCATACCCATGAACCATACCCATCACCTCCATAGCTATAACCCATAATTTCCTTAGCTTCGACTCATTCAAAAAACTATTTTGAAATCACTCGGACATCACTCCGTCGTAATATTTTATGTATACTAATAATATCTTGAAATAATACAGAGCAAAAAAAAAAATATATATATATATATATATATATATATATATATATATATATATATATATATATATAAATCGATTGAGAGAGTTTAGAGAAATATATTTTCAAGTTTCTATGAAATAATGAAACCTATTGAATTCTATTTATAATAGATTTTTGAATTATTAAAGTATGAATTATTAAAGTGAATTATTAAAGTATGAATTATTAAAGTGAATTATTAAAGTATGAATTATTAAAGTGAATTATTAAAGTATGAATTATTAAAGTGAATTATTAAAGTATGAATTATTAAAGTGAATTATTAAAGTATGAATTATTAAAGTGAATTATTAAAGTTAAAGTAAAGTAAAAGTAAAGTAAAGGTAAAGTTAAAGTATAGTAAAAGTATAAAAACTATGTATGTATAATACGCGTATAAATATATATAATATTAATTTAAATCGTTATATATATTTAATGAAATAAAATATAAATATCGTTATATTTATTATACTGGTTAAGTAATGAGTTGTCAAAAGTGATTCTAGATATTTATAACAGTTATATACGTTTTAATAATAAAGTTCTTTTTAAACTGAAAACGTTTTTGTACGTTTGAAAATAGATTAATAGAATATTATGGAAACCAATTCTCCACTAGCTTTTGTCTAACTTTCGTAAATGACACTTTTTATTTTTATTTATAAATAGCTTTACAAATTATTCCGAATATCGTTAAGAGGAATATATTTCTCAAATCATAGTGGACCTCTCAACAGAGACTTGTAATCATAATTCAATGTTTCTGATAATTTAATCATTTAATATATATTTTTTTAATTTCGTCGATAATCATATTGAAACAATTACGTTCATATAAAGCATTATACTTTTAAATACTTTGTTGACATTTTCAATTTATAACATATACACATATACATACATATTCATATATGTTCATTTAATGGTTCGTGAATCATTGGAATTTGGTCAAGGTTTAAATGAATGTATAAACATAGTTTAAAATCCTTGAGATTTAACTTAATAAGCATTGCTTATCGTGTCAGAATAATATAAAGATAAAGTTTAAATTTAGTCAGAAATTTCCGGGTCGTCACAAAACTAAAATTTAAAACTTATGTCTAAAGGTATTAAAGCTTAAAAGGAATTCTATATCCAAAACGGCAATAACTTAAAAGGCACTAAAATTTAATTAAAACTAAAACGATAAGCGACGTCGTAAAATTCTAAAGCGCCTAAATCTTAATCTAAAGAAAAATCACTTAAAGGATTTTACGGCAAAGCCTAAAAATCTAGAAATATAAAATAACTACGGCAAAAACTATAACTTAAAACTAGTTACGAACTATAAAAATACAAATTACGAATTACGATTAAAAGACACAAAATTTAAAAAATAATAAAACTAAAGTTATAAAATACAATTTTTACAAAAATATTATTTTTATATTATTATTTTATAAAAGTATTAATTTATATAATTAATAAAACCATTAAAACTTAATATTACAATTTAAAACTAAAAACTAAACTAAATATTAAAATAAACTAAACTTAATTAGGGTTTATAATAATAATTAATATAAAAACCTAACTGCGTATTAATTACCTAGGATGTGTGTCAGACCAGTCATCCATGCGACCGCATGAATTTTAGTCTACTGGCTCATGCGATCGCATGGCCCAAGAATTCCTGAATCCAGCCTTTTAACAGGCTTCGGCCCAAATATAATTTATATATTTATTTGATTTTTAATTTTTACAAAATAATAAAAACAAACTTAAAAACTAAAAATAAAATAAAAATACTTTTTAATTTTATATATGTTAAATAAAATCTTAAAAATATTTATATTTTTATATTATTTTTTTTCTTTTTAATTTTTTTTAACACTTATACAAAATATTTTTACGAAATAAGAAATAAAATATTTTTACAACAATCTATTTTTAATAAAATATAACATTTTTCACCTAGTTCCCCGGCAGCGGCGCCAAAAACTTGATGTTATGCGAGGTGTATACCAAATATACTATATTTTTACTACGAAATACTATGAAATATGATACAAGTTTTAATTAATTTACGGATGGGATATACCTAAACCTTGCTACAACACTTATAGGCAGTATACCTAATCGTAGAGTAGTGTAGTTTTTAGTAAGTCCGGTTCGTCCACAGGGAACTAGCCAAGTTTAACGCTATATTTTTTTTAAAACTATATTTGTATATATATATATATATATATATATATATATATATATATATATATATAAGTAGTATTATTATTATTATTATAAAATGGGGGTTTTTTTACCGTTTAATGACCGGTTTGTCGATTTTAAATAAAGCGTAAAGATAAATGACAATAATATAAATGATAGAATTTAAATTGTGATAAAGTAAATTGCAGTAATTAAAATGACAGTAAATAAAGGTACGATGAAATATGAAATAAAAGTATTATGCTTATTTAAACTTCCGTAATCATGATGTTTGACGTTTTGATTTTAATTAATTGTTATCCGGGTTAATTGTCCTTTGTCCTGGTTTATTTGATACCTATCTGGTTTTTGTCCATAATAGTCCATCGGTCATAATTATAAAATGCTCGTCAAATTAACCTTATTCCCGAAGTCAAATATTCCAACTAATTAGGGATTCGAACTGTAACATGGTTATAATACTTTGTTAATAATTACACCAGGTTATCAACTGCGTGTAATCCAAGGTTTTAATACTTTGTTAACAATTACACTAATTATCCTTGTATGTAATCCACTCCTGTTTTAATGAGATATGAATATTAATTTATCCACTTGATCAGAATGAATAACCAATTACCCAACCCGATAATTAATTAAATGATCGTAAAAGATGTCGTATAAACGTCACTAAATAGAACATACATAATCATTTTAATAATTATTAGATTAACTAATTTGAAGATAGGTTCGACAGGTTCCAATAAGTTGCCGCTCAATTAGACAATACCCCCTACCTATTAATAGTCAATAGTCCAATGTTCACAAGCGTCGGTCTTTTGTCCAAACCTTAATTATGGTACAAAATCCAATAACCACATCTTAATATTTAGTCTAACATCACGATTAATTTGGCTCAAATAAGTATAATAATAACTTAGTTACGATACATTAATTTAAAAAGGAAGAACATAGCTTACAGTGGTGATTAATCGTGTAGTGTTTACACGGGCAGAGTTCCGACTTAAAACCCCTAAAACATTCTTACAATAACCTTATTATTATTAACTTAAATTAAAATTATAATTAAAATATAAATATAAATATAAATATAAATATAAATTGAAAGAGAGATAGATAGAAAAAGATGTATTAAAACTCGCAGAAAACTGGCGAATTTATAGGAACTGGCGAAATAGATAGAATGTTGTAATAATGTTAACTAAGATGATTTAATTAACTATAGTTTGTAAACATTAATCAAGGTTAAATTTGGTAATAATAAGTACTTCCGCTGTGTTTTAAAAAAAATCAGGGTGTTACAACTTGGTATCAGAGCGTGGTTTAGCAGCAAGTACGTGCGCATATTTGTTCCTAAACCCTGAGTTAAGTCAAACATGTCCGTGGGGTGAGGCTAAGTGAATATAGGATGTTGTGCATGTTAGTGTTTAGTAAACTAAAAGTTATCCACTAAGCTTTTGTGCGAGTGTTTTGTAGCACAGATGGCAGATGATAGGGATGCCAATGCTACAAACCCGATCCGCCCCGGAACGTTCAGTGCTCCAGATGTGGACGATGAGGTGGGAGTTTACGAGGCTGATTATGTACATGAGCTTGAAAGTAAGCTTAAAGAAGCTCAGGAAAAGATTACTGAACTTGAGTTAGCTAGACAGTCGGGTAATGAAGATACACCACCGGGTTTTGCTACTGCTCAATCTCACACCGTATCGCAAATACACCAGAACCATTATCAATACCCATTACAGATCCAATTTCCTCAGCATGTCATGCCACCACAGTTTAACTACCAATACCAAAATCCCATGATGATGAACCAAGTTCAGCCACTTATACACCAACAACCATTCTCACAACAGCAATTCCAACAACAATACCAGCCACGAAAAAGATGTACCTTCAAACAATTCAGGGATTGTGGACCTTCTCCTTTCTCGAGAAGTACTGACCCAGCCGTGACTCTCAATTGGTTACGGGAGGTTGAAAAGGCATTTGATGCCTGCCAGTGTGAGCCAGAATTAAGGGTGACTTATGCGAGCAGGTTATTGATAGATAGAGAAATGGTGTGGTGGGATTCTGTGATAGCTAGTATCCCTCCAGAGTAAGTTAAAATGATTACGGGGGAACAGTTTTACTGTAAGGTATATGACCAGTACTGTAATGTGTTTTGTAGTGACCCGAACTTTTCCATGTTTATATATATTAATTGAGATTGATATTTACATGATTAAACGTTTCCAACATGTTAAGCAATCAAACTTGTTAAGACTTGATTAATTGAAATAGGTTTCATATAGACAATTGACTACCCAAGTTGACCGGTGATTCACGAACGTTAAAACTTGTAAAAACTATATGATGACATATATATGGTTATATATATAGTTAACATGATATTATGATAAGTAAACATATCATTAATTATATTAACAATGAACTACATATGTAAAAACAAGACTACTAACTTAATGATTTTTAAACGAGACATATATGTAACGATTATCGTTGTAACGACATTTAAATGTATATATATCATATTAAGATATATTAATATATCATAATATCATGATAATATAATAATTTAACATCTCATTAGATATAATAAACAATGGGTTAACAACATTAATTGAGATCGTTAACTTAAAGGTTTCAAAACAACACTTACATGTAACGACTAACGATGACTTAACGACTCCGTTAAAATGTATATACATGTAGTGTATTTAGATGTATTAAAATACTTTTGGAAGACTTCAAGACATATATCGAAACACTCATACTTAACGAAAATGGTTACAGTTACTTTCCCATTCTTTTCTTTCATCAAGAATTCTAGTCGTATTCTTACCCGTATTATACACAGCTTCAAAACGTACTTACTATAAGTATATACCAATAGGAACTAGCATGGGATTCCACTCTTGATTATGTCATGTATGACTAATCAATTTTAACTTCTACCATGAGCTAGTCAACTAACTAGAACTCCTTTTAACCCCACTCACCACTCACCAATTAACACTCATCATTCACTCCATTTCACTTCCAAATCTCTTTCTAATTCTCTCTCAACACACCCACACTATTATGAACGTATTTTTCCAGTAGTTAATCATCATCTTCATCAAAAATCACTTCAAGAATCAAGCTATAATCATCATAGGAAGAACACTTCAAGAATACTTCAAAAATCCCTTCAAGTTTACTAATTTACTTCCAAGCTTTCTAATCCATTCCAAGTAATCATCTAAGATCAAGAAACCTTTGTTATATACAGTAGGTTATCTTTCTTATTCAAGGTAATATTCATATTCAAACTTTGATTCAATTTCTATAACTATAAACTATCTTAATTCGAGCAAAAATCTTACTTGAACTTGTTTTTGTGTCATGATCCTACTTCAAGAAATTTCAAGCCATCCAAGATCCTTTGAAGCTAGATCATTTCTTGTCACTTCCAGTAGGTTTACCTACTAAACTTGAGGTAGTAATGATGTTCATAACATCATTCGATTCATAAATATAAAACTATCTTATTCGAAGGTTTAAACTCGTAATCACTAGAACATAGTTTAGTTAATTCTAAACTTGTTCGCAAACAAAAGTTAATCCTTCTAACTTGACTTTTAAAATTAACTAAACACATGTTCTATATCTATATGATATGCTAACTTAATGATTTAAAACCTGGAAACACGAAAAACACCGTAAAACCGGATTTACGCCGTCGTAGTAACACCGCGGGCTGTTTTGGGTTAGTTAATTAAAAACTATGATAAACTTTGATTTAAAAGTTGTTATTCTGAGAAAATGATTTTTATTATGAACATGAAACTATATCCAAAAATTATGGTTAAACTCAAAGTGGAAGTATGTTTTCTAAAATGGTCATCTAGACGTCGTTCTTTCGACTGAAATGACTACCTTTACAAAAACGACTTGTAACTTATTTTTCCGACTATAAACCTATACTTTTTCTGTGTAGATTCATAAAATACAGTTCAATATGAAACCATAGCAATTTGATTCATTCAAAACGGATTTAAAATGAAGAAGTTATGGGTAAAACAAGATTGGATAATTTTTATCATTTTAGCTACGTGAAAATTGGTAACAAATCTATTCCAACCATAACTTAATCAACTTGTATTGTATATTATGTAATCTTGAGATACCATAGACACGTATACAATGTTTCGACCTATCATGTCGACACATCTATATATATTTCGGAACAACCATAGACACTCTATATGTGAATGTTGGAGTTAGCTATACAGGGTTGAGGTTGATTCCAAAATATATATAGTTTGAGTTGTGATCAATACTGAGATACGTATACACTGGGTCGTGGATTGATTCAAGATAATATTTATTGATTTATTTCTGTACATCTAACTGTGGACAACTAGTTGTAGGGTACTAACGAGGACAGCTGACTTAATAAACTTAAAACATCAAAATATATTAAAAGTGTTGTAAATATATTTTGAACATACTTTAATATATATGTATATATTGTTATAGGTTCGTGAATCAACAGTGGCCAAGTCTTACTTCTCGACGAAGTAAAAATCTGTGAAAGTGAGTTATAGTCCCACTTTTAAAATCTAATATTTTTGGGATGAGAATACATGCAGGTTTTATAAATGATTTACAAAATAGACACAAGTACGTGAAACTACATTCTATGGTTGAATTATCGAAATCGAATATGCCCCTTTTTATTAAGTCTGGTAATCTAAGAATTAGGGAACAGACACCCTAATTGACGCGAATCCTAAAGATAGATCTATTGGGCCTAACAAACCCCATCCAAAGTACCGGATGCTTTAGTACTTCGAAATTATATCATATCCGAAGGGTGTCCCGGAATGATGGGGATATTCTTATATATGCATCTTGTTATTGTCGGTTACCAGGTGTTCACCATATGAATGATTTTTATCTCTATGTATGGGATGTGTATTGAAATATGAAATCTTGTGGTCTATTATTATGATTTGATATATATAGGTTAAACCTATAACTCACCAACATTTTTGTTGACGTTTTAAGCATGTTTATTCTCAGGTGATTATTAAGAGCTTCCGCTGTCGCATACTTAAATAAGGACGAGATTTGGAGTCCATGCTTGTATGATATTGTGTAAAAACTGCATTCAAGAAACTTATTTTGTTGTAACATATTTGTATTGTAAATCATTATGTAATGGTCGTGTGTAAACAGGATATTTTAGATTATCATTACTTGATAATCTACGTAAAGCTTTTTAAACCTTTATTGATGAAATAAAGGTTATGGTTTGTTTTAAAATGAATGCAGTCTTTGAAAAACGTCTCATATAGAGGTCAAAACCTCGCAACGAAATCAATTAATATGGAACGTTTTTAATCAATAAGAACGGGACATTTTAGTTGGTATCCGAGCGTTGGTCTTAGAGAACCAGAAAATTTGCATTAGTGTGTCTTATCGAGTTTGTTAGGATGCATTAGTGATTCTGGACTTCGACCGTGTTTTCTTTAAAAATGATTGCTTAACATTTTTGTTGGAAACTATATATTTTTAACATATGAATATTATGTGATATATTAATCTCTTAACGTGTTTGATATTATGTGATAGATGTCTACCTCTAGAACAAGTCCCATTGACTCACCTAATAATAATGAAGAGTCAAATGTAAATTGGAATGATTCGTGGACTGATTCACAAGTTCCCGAAGAAGAACCGGAAGAAGAGTCGGAACCGGAAGAAGAATCAGAACCGGAAGAAGAATCGGAACCGGAAGAAGAATCGGAACCGGTGGGGGAAATAATAAAACGGTTAAGTAAAAGAGAATCCTCAACCAACAGACCAAGGTTAATTATGGTCAATGGTGTTTCCGCCAAGGAAGCAAAATATTGGGAGGATTACCAATTCTCCGATGAATCGGATTCCGACGAGAATTCCGATGATGTTATAGAAATTACCCCAACTGAATTTAAAAAGGCAAAAGAAAATAATAAGGGAAAGGGCATAAAAATAGAGAAATCTAATTCCAACCCCGATGAACTTTATATGTATCGTCAACCCCCGAAGTCCTTAAGTTGTAACAATGACCCGGGAACCTCTAAACCACCAGGTTTTTCTAAACCAATGTGGAAAATTACGGCTCGTATTAGGGGAACATCATATATCCCTAGAAACTTGGCAAAACGAACCAAAACCGAAGAAGAAGAAACAAGCGAGTCGGAATAAGATAGTTGTATTCGTGTGGTGTAATATATGTAATATAGTGTGCTTATGCTTTATGATATATGTAAAAATTGCTTGTATTAATAAGTATTTTTTTTATGAATCTAACTCTTGTCTATTTTACAGTATAAAAACACAAAATGGATAGACAACCCAATATTTTAAGAGACCTACCCGGAGACATGATTGATGAAATCTTGTCTAGAGTCGGTCAGAATTCCTCGGCACAACTATTTAAGGCGAGATCAGTTTGTAAGACATTCGAAGAACGTTCCAAGAATGATTTGGTTTATAAAAGGCTTTCGTTCGGAAGATGGGGGATATCACATTGGGAAATCCATAAGTTACGATGTGTTTACTTTGACGCATATATTGCGGGGAACCCAAATGCTATTTTACGCAACGGGTTAAGAAATTATTTTGACTCAGTATATCCAAATATAGGACTTCGTGATTTAGAAAAAGCGGCTAACATGCAACATAAAGAAGCATGTTATGCTTACGGGTTAGTAATGTTCGCTTCTCACCAAAGTGAGAACAAGAACATCGGGCTACAACTATTAAACAAAACGTTCCCTCAAGTGACGGAGTCGGTAATTGGGGTAAGAAATGAGGTTTTTAGGTTATTACGAGACTGTTGGTCATTACGTAACCCTCGTCCCTTTGACGACGTTACAACACGCTGTCTTATCAACGGCCATAACGGTTATGTTCCACAAGACCAAGGATGGGAAGTAGTCCTAGTAAAACCAGAATGCATGACTTGTTTCTGGACGTATGAATTACGTGTCTTTATTGCCTTTGCTGAACGACTTGTGTACTAGCTAGAATTATCTTCACAACTATCTTGTATCAAAGTTATTGTGTGCTATATTTCATGCTTTATGTAAAATAAGCGGTATTGTAAGTTTGTAAAATATTGTATAAAAGTTTGAACGCGAAATATTATTATAATCAGTTTTTCATATAGAATTGTAGTAGTTGAATTGTATATTAGCTACTAAGTATGAACTTAACGGGTAGGTACTACCCGAATTTAAACTTATAAAATGCTAATATGAAGAAAAAGCTTTTATAAATGAGTTCATATTATGCTACGAAATACTATTAACTACTCTTAATATTCTGTATGATTAACTTGTTCCATTTGACTATTTTGAAGGAAATGGCACCGACTACTCGACACACCGTGAATATGAATGAAGAGGAATTCCGTACTTTTCTAGCTTCAAACATAGCCGCAGTACAGGCTGCGCTATATACCAACAATAACCTTGGATCTGGCAGTACAGGAAATCGTGTAGGATGCACCTACAAAGAATTCACTGCCTGCAAACCTTTGGAATTTGATGGAACCGAAGGACCGATCGGATTGAAACGGTGGACCGAGAAGGTTGAATCGGTGTTTGCCATAAGTAAGTGTACTGAAGAGGACAAAGTGAAGTACGCTACGCATACCTTCACAGGTTCTGCGTTAACATGGTGGAATACCTATCTAGAGCAAGTGGGACAAGATGATGCGTACGCACTACCGTGGTCAGCATTCAAGCACTTGATGAACGAGAAGTACCGTCCCAGAACCGAGGTCAATAAGCTCAAGACAGAACTTAGAGGGTTACGAACCCAAGGATTTGATATTACCACGTACGAAAGACGATTCACAGAATTGTGCCTATTGTGTCCGGGAGCGTTCGAAGATGAGGAAGAGAAGATCGACGCGTTTGTGAAAGGATTACCGGAAAGAATCCAAGAAGATATAAGTTCACACGAGCCCGCCTCCATACAACAGGCATGTAGAATGGCTCACAAACTAGTGAACCAGATTGAAGAAAGAATTAAAGAACAGACTGCTGAAGAGGCCAATGTGAAGCAAGTCAAAAGAAAGTGGGAGGAAAACGGTGATAAGAATCGCCAATACAGCAACAACAGCAATTACAACAATAATCGCAACAATTATCCCGACAATCGCAACTACAACAAACGGCCCAACAACAACAACAACAACAACAACAGCAACTACAACAATCATCCTAACAACAATAATAACCGCAACAACAACAACAATCAGAAGCAGCTATGCCAAAGGTGTGAAAAGAATCACTCGGGGTTCTGCACCAAATTTTGCAACAAGTGTAAAAGAAATGGTCATAGCGCGGCGAAGTGTGAGGTCTACGGACCAGGGGTTAATAGAACGAAAGGAACAAATGGTGTCGGAACGAGTAATGGCGGAGCAAGTAGTGTCGGAGCAAGTTATGCCAATGTAGTTTGTTATAAATGTGGAAAACCGGGCCACATTATTAGAAATTGCCCGAACCAGGAGAAAACGAATGGACAAGGTCGTGGAAGAGTTTTCAATATTAATGCGGCAGAGGCACAGGAAGACCCGGAGCTTGTTACGGGTACGTTTCTTATTGACAATAAATCTGCTTACGTTTTATTTGATTCGGGTGCGGATAGAAGCTATATGAGTAGAGATTTTTGTGCTAAATTAAGTTGTCCATTGACGCCTTTGGATAGTAAATTTTTACTCGAATTAGCAAATGGTAAATTAATTTCAGCAGATAATATATGTCGGAATCGAGAAATTAAACTGGTTAGCGAAACATTTAAGATTGATTTGATACCAGTAGAGTTAGGGAGTTTTGATGTGATAATCGGTATGGACTGGTTGAAAGAAGTGAAAGCAGAGATCGTCTGTTACAAAAATGCAATTCGCATTATACGAGAAAAAGGAAAACCCTTAATGGTGTACGGAGAAAAGGGCAACACGAAGCTACATCTTATTAGTAATTTGAAGGCACAAAAACTAATAAGAAAAGGTTGCTATGCTGTTCTAGCACACGTCGAGAAAGTACAAACTGAAGAAAAGAGCATCAATGATGTTCCCATTGCAAAAGAATTTCCCGATGTATTTCCGAAAGAATTACCGGGATTACCCCCACATCGATCCGTTGAATTTCAAATAGATCTTGTACCAGGAGCTGCACCAATAGCTCGTGCTCCTTACAGACTTGCACCCAACGAGATGAAAGAACTGCAAAGCCAATTACAAGAACTTTTAGAGCATGGTTTCATTCGACCAAGCACATCACCGTGGGGAGCTCCTGTTTTGTTTGTCAAGAAGAAAGATGGTACATTCAGGTTGTGTATCGACTACCGAGAGTTGAACAAACTTACCATCAAGAACCGCTACCCACTACCGAGAATCGACGACTTATTTGATCAACTACAAGGCTCGTCTGTTTATTCAAAGATTGACTTACGTTCCGGGTATCATCAAATGCGGGTGAAAGAAGATGATATTCCAAAGACTGCTTTCAGAACACGTTACGGTCATTACGAGTTTATGGTCATGCCGTTTGGTTTAACTAATGCACCAGCTGTGTTCATGGACCTTATGAACCGAGTGTGTGGACCATACCTTGACAAGTTTGTCATCGTTTTCATTGATGACATACTTATTTACTCAAAGAATGACCAAGAACACGGTGAACATTTGAGAAAGGTGTTAGAAGTATTGAGGAAGGAAGAATTGTACGCTAAGTTTTCAAAGTGTGCATTTTGGTTGGAAGAAGTTCAATTCCTCGGTCACATAGTGAACAAAGAAGGTATTAAGGTGGATCCAGCAAAGATAGAAACTGTTGAAAAGTGGGAAACACCGAAAACTCCGAAACACGTACGCCAGTTTTTAGGACTAGCTGGTTACTACAGAAGGTTCATCCAAGACTTTTCCAGAATAGCAAAACCCTTGACTGCATTAACGCATAAAGGGAAGAAATTTGAATGGAATGATGAACAAGAGAAAGCGTTTCAGTTATTGAAGAAAAAGCTAACTACGGCACCTATATTGTCATTGCCTGAAGGGAATGATGATTTTGTGATTTATTGTGACGCATCAAAGCAAGGTCTTGGTTGTGTATTAATGCAACGAACGAAGGTGATTGCTTATGCGTCTAGACAATTGAAGATTCACGAACAAAATTATACGACGCATGATTTGGAATTAGGTGCGGTTGTTTTTGCATTAAAGACTTGGAGGCACTACTTATATGGGGTCAAAAGTATTATATATACCGACCACAAAAGTCTTCAACACATATTTAATCAGAAACAACTGAATATGAGGCAGCGTAGGTGGATTGAATTATTGAATGATTACGACTTTGAGATTCGTTACCACCCGGGAAAGGCAAATGTGGTAGCCGATGCCTTGAGCAGGAAGGACAGAGAACCCATTCGAGTAAAATCTATGAATATAATGATTCATAATAACCTTACTACTCAAATAAAGGAGGCGCAACAAGGAGTTTTAAAAGAAGGAAATTTAAAGGATGAAATACCCAAAGGATCGGAGAAGCATCTTAATATTCGGGAAGACGGAACCCGGTATAGGGCTGAAAGGATTTGGGTACCAAAATTTGGAGATATGAGAGAAATGGTACTTAGAGAAGCTCATAAAACCAGATACTCAATACATCCTGGAACGGGGAAGATGTACAAGGATCTCAAGAAATATTTTTGGTGGCCGGGTATGAAAGCCGATGTTGCTAAATATGTAGGAGAATGTTTGACGTGTTCTAAGGTCAAAGCTGAGCATCAGAAACCATCAGGTCTACTTCAACAACCCGAAATCCCGGAATGGAAATGGGAAAACATTACCATGGATTTCATCACTAAATTGCCAAGGACTGCAAGTGGTTTTGATACTATTTGGGTAATAGTTGATCGTCTCACCAAATCAGCACACTTCCTGCCAATAAGAGAAGATGACAAGATGGAGAAGTTAGCACGACTGTATTTGAAGGAAGTCGTCTCCAGACATGGAATACCAATCTCTATTATCTCTGATAGGGATGGCAGATTTATTTCAAGATTCTGGCAGACATTACAGCAAGCATTAGGAACTCGTCTAGACATGAGTACTGCCTATCATCCACAAACCGATGGGCAGAGCGAAAGGACGATACAAACGCTTGAAGACATGCTACGAGCATGTGTTATTGATTTCGGAAACAGTTGGGATCGACATCTACCGTTAGCAGAATTTTCCTACAACAACAGCTACCATTCAAGCATTGAGATGGCGCCGTTTGAAGCACTTTATGGTAGAAAGTGCAGGTCTCCGATTTGTTGGAGTGAAGTGGGGGATAGACAGATTACGGGTCCGGAGATTATACAAGAAACTACCGAAAAGATCATCCAAATTCAACAACGGTTGAAAACTGCCCAAAGTCGACAAAAGAGCTACGCTGACATTAAAAGAAAAGATATAGAATTTGAAATTGGAGAGATGGTCATGCTTAAAGTTGCACCTTGGAAAGGAGTTGTTCGATTTGGTAAACGAGGGAAATTAAATCCAAGGTATATTGGACCATTCAAGATTATTGATCGTGTCGGACCAGTAGCTTACCGACTAGAGTTACCTCAACAACTCGCGGCTGTACATAACACTTTCCACGTCTCGAATTTGAAGAAATGTTTTGCTAAATAAGATCTCACTATTCCATTAGATGAAATCCAAATCAACGAAAAACTTCAATTCATCGAAGAACCCGTCGAAATAATGGATCGTGAGGTTAAAAGACTTAAGCAAAACAAGATACCAATTGTTAAGGTTCGATGGAATGCTCGTAGAGGACCCGAGTTCACCTGGGAGCGTGAAGATCAGATGAAGAAGAAATACCCGCATCTATTTCCAGAAGATTCGTCAACACCTTCAACAGCTTAAAATTTCGGGACGAAATTTATTTAACGGGTAGGTACTGTAGTGACCCGAACTTTTCCATGTTTATATATATTAATTGAGATTGATATTTACATGATTAAACGTTTCCAACATGTTAAGCAATCAAACTTGTTAAGACTTGATTAATTGAAATAGGTTTCATATAGACAATTGACTACCCAAGTTGACCGGTGATTCACGAACGTTAAAACTTGTAAAAACTATATGATGACATATATATGGTTATATATATAGTTAACATGATATTATGATAAGTAAACATATCATTAAGTATATTAACAATGAACTACATATGTAAAAACAAGACTACTAACTTAATGATTTTTAAACGAGACATATATGTAACGATTATCGTTGTAACGACATTTAAATGTATATATATCATATTAAGATATATTAATATATCATAATATCATGATAATATAATAATTTAACATCTCATTAGATATAATAAACAATGGGTTAACAACATTAATTGAGATCGTTAACTTAAAGGTTTCAAAACAACACTTACATGTAACGACTAACGATGACTTAACGACTCCGTTAAAATGTATATACATGTAGTGTATTTAGATGTATTAAAATACTTTTGGAAGACTTCAAGACATATATCGAAACACTCATACTTAACGAAAATGGTTACAGTTACTTTCCCATTCTTTTCTTTCATCAAGAATTCTAGTCGTATTCTTACCCGTATTATACACAGCTTCAAAACGTACTTACTATAGGTATATACCAATAGGAACTAGCATGGGATTCCACTCTTGATTATGTCATGTATGACTAATCAATTTTAACTTCTACCATGAGCTAGTCAACTAACTAGAACTCCTTTTAACCCCACTCACCACTCACCAATTAACACTCATCATTCACTCCATTTCACTTCCAAATCTCTTTCTAATTCTCTCTCAACACACCCACACTATTATGAACGTATTTTTCCAGTAGTTAATCATCATCTTCATCAAAAATCACTTCAAGAATCAAGTTATAATCATCATAGGAAGAACACTTCAAGAATACTTCAAAAATCCCTTCAAGTTTACTAATTTACTTCCAAGCTTTCTAATCCATTCCAAGTAATCATCTAAGATCAAGAAACCTTTGTTATATACAGTAGGTTATCTTTCTTATTCAAGGTAATATTCATATTCAAACTTTGATTCAATTTCTATAACTATAAACTATCTTAATTCGAGCAAAAATCTTACTTGAACTTGTTTTTGTGTCATGATCCTACTTCAAGAAATTTCAAGCCATCCAAGATCCTTTGAAGCTAGATCATTTCTTGTCACTTCCAGTAGGTTTACCTACTAAACTTGAGGTAGTAATGATGTTCATAACATCATTCGATTCATAAATATAAAACTATCTTATTCGAAGGTTTAAACTCGTAATCACTAGAACATAGTTTAGTTAATTCTAAACTTGTTCGCAAACAAAAGTTAATCCTTCTAACTTGACTTTTAAAATTAACTAAACACATGTTCTATATCTATATGATATGCTAACTTAATGATTTAAAACCTGGAAACACGAAAAACACCGTAAAACCGGATTTACGCCGTCGTAGTAACACCGCGGGCTGTTTTGGGTTAGTTAATTAAAAACTATGATAAACTTTGATTTAAAAGTTGTTATTCTGAGAAAATGATTTTTATTATGAACATGAAACTATATCCAAAAATTATGGTTAAACTCAAAGTGGAAGTATGTTTTCTAAAATGGTCATCTAGACGTCGTTCTTTCGACTGAAATGACTACCTTTACAAAAACGACTTGTAACTTATTTTTCCGACTATAAACCTATACTTTTTCTGTGTAGATTCATAAAATACAGTTCAATATGAAACCATAGCAATTTGATTCATTCAAAACGGATTTAAAATGAAGAAGTTATGGGTAAAACAAGATTGGATAATTTTTATCATTTTAGCTACGTGAAAATTGGTAACAAATCTATTCCAACCATAACTTAATCAACTTGTATTGTATATTATGTAATCTTGAGATACCATAGACACGTATACAATGTTTCGACCTATCATGTCGACACATCTATATATATTTCGGAACAACCATAGACACTCTATATGTGAATGTTGGAGTTAGCTATACAGGGTTGAGGTTGATTCCAAAATATATATAGTTTGAGTTGTGATCAATACTGAGATACGTATACACTGGGTCGTGGATTGATTCAAGATAATATTTATTGATTTATTTCTGTACATCTAACTGTGGACAACTAGTTGTAGGGTACTAACGAGGACAGCTGACTTAATAAACTTAAAACATCAAAATATATTAAAAGTGTTGTAAATATATTTTGAACATACTTTAATATATATGTATATATTGTTATAGGTTCGTGAATCAACAGTGGCCAAGTCTTACTTCTCGACGAAGTAAAAATCTGTGAAAGTGAGTTATAGTCCCACTTTTAAAATCTAATATTTTTGGGATGAGAATACATGCAGGTTTTATAAATGATTTACAAAATAGACACAAGTACGTGAAACTACATTCTATGGTTGAATTATCGAAATCGAATATGCCCCTTTTTATTAAGTCTGGTAATCTAAGAATTAGGGAACAGACACCCTAATTGACGCGAATCCTAAAGATAGATCTATTGGGCCTAACAAACCCCATCCAAAGTACCGGATGCTTTAGTACTTCGAAATTATATCATATCCGAAGGGTGTCCCGGAATGATGGGGATATTCTTATATATGCATCTTGTTATTGTCGGTTACCAGGTGTTCACCATATGAATGATTTTTATCTCTATGTATGGGATGTGTATTGAAATATGAAATCTTGTGGTCTATTATTATGATTTGATATATATAGGTTAAACCTATAACTCACCAACATTTTTGTTGACGTTTTAAGCATGTTTATTCTCAGGTGATTATTAAGAGCTTCCGCTGTCGCATACTTAAATAAGGACGAGATTTGGAGTCCATGCTTGTATGATATTGTGTAAAAACTGCATTCAAGAAACTTATTTTGTTGTAACATATTTGTATTGTAAATCATTATGTAATGGTCGTGTGTAAACAGGATATTTTAGATTATCATTACTTGATAATCTACGTAAAGCTTTTTAAACCTTTATTGATGAAATAAAGGTTATGGTTTGTTTTAAAATGAATGCAGTCTTTGAAAAACGTCTCATATAGAGGTCAAAACCTCGCAACGAAATCAATTAATATGGAACGTTTTTAATCAATAAGAACGGGACATTTCATGTTTGACATGAACAGAATCAAGATGGAATTTTTGGAGATGCGGATGACACCTCAAATGTCAATTGATCAGGTGATTGAGAAATACATGGACAAGTTAAGGTTTGTACAACAATGGGTGCCTGATGAACAATTAAGAATCCAGCATTTCGTGAATATGATCTTGCCAGAGTACAGGACCTTTGTGAGGAGCACCGACATTGTCTCAAGCTTTTGTGATGGCCAAGATGGTTGAAAGTGATGTTAGAGCAGCAAAGGGTATGAACTGGGGAAATGTGGTACCGCAGGGTAGCCAGGCTACCAGTCAGTTAGGTTCTAAGTCAAAGAAATCATTTGGGTTTAGACAAAAAGAGTAAGGGTAATCAAGGTGGTTCAGGTTCAGGTTCTGGAAAGAAAGAATGGTGTAAAGGTTGTAAGTCTTCATATAGTGGTCAGTGTTCAGAGGCAACAAGAAGATGTTTGAGATGTGGAATGGTAGGTCATGAATCTCAGGGGTGTTCTTTCAGGTAAAATGTCTGTTAGAGTTGTCATCAGCCGGGTCATCGCTCAGCAAGTTGTCAGGCGTCTAAGGACGCAAGTTTCGGGGCAGGGTCAGGGGTGTGTTCGGCATCTGTCGGGGGTTCCACAGCCTCAAGTGGACAGAAGAGAAAGAACCCGTCAACTGTGGAAGCCAGAGCCTTTCAGATGACAGTTGAGGCCACAACTAATAATGATGACGTCATAACCGGTATGTTCTTGATTAAATCAATACCTGCTAGAGTATTGTTTGATTCGGGTGCAAATAGGACATTTATGTATATAGATTTCTGTACTAAATTAGGATTACCTGCTACTGTGCTGCCTGAGCCTGTTAGAGTAGAGGTAGCTGATGGTAAGACGACTCTAGTCACAATGTATGTATCTGGAGTTAGTATAGAAATTGATGGTAGACCGCTTGCTATGTCCTGTTTAGTGTTGCCTATCCCTAATTTTGATGTAGTATTAGGGATGAACTGGATGAGCCCACATAAGGCCCACATTAAGTGTGATAAGAAGATTGTGACTTTCCGTTTGAACGATGGAACCCGTATTGTAGCCCGAGGGGAATGAAGTAGGTTCAGTTTTCCATTGATTTCTATGATGAAGGCGAAGAAGTCACTTTCTAAGGGGTGTGAGTCTTTTATTGCTTATGTTATTGATGCTAAGATAGAGAAGAAATCTACTACCGATATTCCAGTGGTTTCGAAATTTCCTGAGGTGTTTCATGATGAGTTACCGGGGTTACCGCCGGTAAGAGAAGTAGAATATAAGATTGAGTTGATTCCGGGAACAACTCCAGTGGCCAAGGCTCCTTATAGGTTAGCTCCTTCTGAAATCAGAGAGATGATGTCTCAGATACAGGAACTGTTAGACAGTGGGTTTATAAGATCGAGTTCTTCGCCGTGGGGTGCACCGGTGTTGTTTGTAAAGAAGAAAGATGGTTCACTGAGAATGCGTATAGATTATCGGGAATTAAATAAGAGGACGGTTAAGAACAAGTATCCTTTGCCTAGAATTGATGATCTGTTCGATCAGCTGCAAGGTGCATCGTATTTCTCGAAAATAGATCTTAGATCTGGGTATCATCAGGTTCGAGTTGCAGAATCAGATATACCGAAGACAGCGTTCAGAACTAGATATGGGCATTACGAGTTCTTGGTTATGCCATTTGGGTTAATAAATGCTCCGGCAGTCTTCATGGATCTGATGAACAGGGTTTGTAAACCATATTTAGATCAGTTTGTAATTGTGTTTATCGATGATATATTGGTATATTCAAAGACAGAGGCTGATCATGCGACACATTTTCGATTAGTGTTAGAGTTATTAAAGAAAGAGCAATTATACGCTAAGTTCTCGAAGTGTGAGTTTTGGCTTTGAGAGGTACAGTTTCTGGGTCATGTTATCTGTGAGGCAGGTATTAAAGTGGATCCGTCGAAAGTAGAAGCGGTAATGGGTTGGAATTCGCCGAAGATGCCCACAGAAGTTAAGAGTTTCTTGGGTCTTGCGGGTTATTATCGCCGGTTTATAAAAGATTTTTCTAAAATAGTGGGTCCGTTGACCAAATTGACCAGAAAAGATGTAAGCTTTCGATGGAGTGATCAACAGGAACAGGCCTTTCAGACTCTGAAACAGTTATTGTGTCAGGCTCCAGTGTTAGCATTGCCAGAGGGTTCAGATGACTTTGTGGTTTATTGTGATGCGTCATTTGCTGGATTGGGGTGTGTACTGATGCAGAGAGATAAAGTTATCGCGTACGCTTCTCGTCAGTTAAAGACACACGAACGTAACTATCCGGTTCATGATTTAGAAATGGCTGCAGTGGTATTTGCGTTGAAGCTATGGAGACATTACTTATACGGTACGAAGTGTGTAATATGTACAGATCATAAGAGTCTTCAGCATATTTTCACGCAGAAAGAACTGAATATGCGACAGAGACGGTGGATAGAACTTATAAAAGATTATGATTGTGAAATAAAGTATCATCCAGGCACGGCGAATGTTGTTGCCGATGCTTTAAGTCGTAAAAAGACCGTGGAGACCGTGAAGTTTATGAGAACCGAAATCGTTTCAGACCTTATTGAACAGATAAGATGGGTTCAAGCCCGAGCTTTATTGGAGGAGAATTTAAAGACTGAACTAATGACTAAAATTAAAGACCAACTGACTGATGATTCCCGTGGACTTAAGACTTTTAAGAACCGAATTTGGGTGCCTATGCTTGGAGATTTAAGGAAATTGATCTTAAATGAAGCACACAAATCGAGGTTAACTGTCCATCCTGGTAGTACCAAAATGTATAATGACTTGAAACCGATGTATTGGTGGCCAACGATGAAGAAAGATATTGCTCAATTGGTAGAAAGATGTCATATTTGTGCACAGGTTAAGGCAGAACATCAGAAACCCTATGGTTCATTACAGCAGTTGAAAATTCTAGAGTGGAAATGGGATCATATTACGATGGATTTTGTAACCAAATTACCTAGATCTCAGAGGGGTAATGATATGATATGGGTAATTTTTGATTGACTGACAAAGAGTGCACACTTCTTAGCAACAAAAGAGACCGCTTCGTTGAGTACTTTGGCAGAATTGTACTTAAAAGAGATAGTTAGTCGACATGGGGTTCTGTTGTCTATCGTATCCGATAGGGATTCTAGATTTGTGTCTAATTTTTGGAACAGCTTATAGAAAAGTTTGGGAACGAGGGTAAATCTGAGTACTACGCATCATCCACAGACCGACGGTCAAAGTGAGCGTACTATACAGACACTAGAGGATATGCTTAGGTCCTGCGTGTTAGAGTACGGTGGTCCGTGGGATATACATTTACCTTTGATTGAGTTCGCTTACAATAATACTTACCATTCGAGTATCGGTATGCCACCTTATGAAATGTTGTATGGTCACAAAGGTAGAACGCCGACTTGTTGGTTAGAAGCAGGAGAGAAATAGTTTGCAGGTCCAGAATTAGTTCAGATAACATCAGACAATGTAGCAATAGCGCGTGAGAAGTTGAAAGCAGCCCGCTACAGACAGAAAATGTACGCCGATCCACGTAGACGTCCGGTAAACTTTGAGGTGGGTGATCGTGTTTACTTGAAAGTTTCGCCGTGGAAGGGTGTTATCAGGTTTGGTAAGAGGGGAAAGTTAGCTCCGAGATACATTGGACCGTTCAAGATTATTCAGAGGGTTAATGATCAGACGGTTGTATTAGAGCTCCCGACAGAGTTAGCAGGAATTCATAACACCTTCAATGTGTGTTACCTTAGGAAGTGTAAGGTTGATGATGAGACGCAACTGGTTCCATTAAATGATTTGAGGGTGGACCTGAATCAAAAGTTAGTTGAAGAGCCGGTTACAATTGTCGATAGGAAGGTGACCAAGTTAAGGAAGAAAGAGATCCATATGGTGCTTGTTGAGTGGAAGCATAGTTTAGGATCGAACCTTACGTGGGAGACTAAAGAGCTGATGAAGGCTCGTTATCCGCATCTATTTGACCTTGACCAGATTCTGAGGACGGAATCTCTTTAAGGGGGTGGATTTATAACATCCTCAAATCGGGCATAGATGTAAGATGACCTTTTTGCCCTTAGGCATAATTGTGTGGTTAATTATGCTTTTATTTTAATTAACTGTTCAGTGTTATTTTATTATTTGGTTAAGACTAGTTTGTGACAAGGGTCACAGAACAGGTTCGTTTATTTAATTTGGACTCCGTTAGGGCAGTCAAATTAAGTAGGAAAGATATTAGATAACTGGTAAATACCCGTATGTGATGGGGTATGAGATTTTAACCCCAATTAAGTGTATAGTGCAGCTCTTTTTCTCTCAATTCTCTATCTCTCTAGAATTTTCTCCTAAACACTCCGTACACTCTCATCTCATTCCATCAAACCCTAGATTTCCAATTTGTGTTCTAGAGCTCAAAACATTCATATCATCTTGTTCCTTACGATTTACTAAGTCTTTTGAGGTAAGAATCATAGTGTATCAAGCTTTAATCTTTGTGAAATTGAGGTTTTTGTGTCAAGTTTGTTAAAAGTGCAAATTGGGTCAAAATGGTTAATTTTGATGTTGTTAGTGTCAAAATCTTGTGGGTTTAGGCTTATTGATGTTTAGTGTAGTCGATTTGGTCAGTTTTGAGATAAGAAACGAGCTCTAAAGCAAGAAAAGACAAATTTTGGGTTAAACCCATAGCTGTGTTCATCTTCTTCATCAGATGAAGATACTCGGCCGAGTGTCTCTTGACACTCGACCGACCGTGTAGACGATCGACCGGTTAAGTGACACACTCGACCGAGTGTGTCTAAGTTCTGACCAGATGCTTTATTTTACTCAGTCGTCCGTGTGAGTGGACACTTGACCGAGTGTGTGGACACAGTCGACCGACAATGTCGGTCAATCGACCGAGTGTCTTTGAGGGCAGAATATTTTACTAAGTGTTGATGCCTAGCCGTTATGCTGTCCGCGTGACTTATGATAATCATGATGTAAATTCTGAAAATGCATAAGTGTTAGGTGGAATTTTAGCGGCGCTTTTTGTGACTGATTTCTGTACTGTGTTGTTTTATGTTAACAGACAGAAACTAACTTGATTTGCCTTATGTTCAGGTGATAAGGATAAGGAAGCCGCTCAGTGATAGATTATCTGAGCTAGTTGCTGGTATTCGGTGAGTGGGTCTATCTCCGGATAGAGTATTAAGTAGCTGACACGCTACTTGTTCAGACTTTTTATATTATGTTTATGTTCAGTATGATTACCATGTGTAGTTAGATATTGCCATGCTAGTTAGGACGATTGCATGACTGTTTATCTGTGATCTTATGCGAACACTGTTAGTTGGACACCAACCGAGGCGGCAAGGTTGGGAACCCACCGAGGTGGCAAGGTAGGGTTGATGTGAGGTCGACCATGGTGAAATGTCCCGTTCTTATTGATTAAAAACGTTCCATATTAATTGATTTCGTTGCGAGGTTTTGACCTCTATATGAAACGTTTTTCAAAGACTGCATTCATTTTTAAAACAAACCATAACCTTTATTTCATAAATAAAGGTTTAAAAAGTTTTACGTAGATTAAATGATAATCTAAAATATCCTGTTTACACACGACCATTACATAATGGTTTACAATACAAATATGTTACATCGAAATCAGTTTCTTGAATGCAGTTTTTACACAATATCATACAAACATGGACTCCAAATCTTGTCCTTATTTTAGTATGCAACAGCGGAAGCTCTTAGTATTCACCTGAGAATAAACATGCTTTAAACGTCAACAAAAATGTTGGTGAGTTATAGGTTTAACCTATATATATCAAATCGTAACAATAGACCACAAGATTTCATATTTCAATACACATCCCATACATAGAGATAAAAATCATTCATATGGTGAACACCTGGTAACCGACATTAACAAAATGCATATATAAGAATATCCCCATCATTCCGGGACACCCTTCGGATATGATATAAATTTTGAAGTACTAAAGCATCCGGTACTTTGGATGGGGTTTGTTAGGCCCAATAGATCTATCTTTAGGATTCGCGTCAATTAGGGTGTCTGTTCCCTAATTCTTAGATTACCAGACTTAATAAAAAGGGGCATATTCGATTTTGATAATTCAACCATAGAATGTAGTTTCACGTACTTGTGTCTATTTTGTAAATCATTTATAAAACCTGCATGTATTCTCATCCCAAAAATATTAGATTTTAAAAGTGGGACTATAACTCACTTTCACAGATTTTTACTTCGTCGGGAAGTAAGACTTGGCCACTAGTTGATTCACGAACCTATAACAATATATACATATATATCAAAGTATGTTCAAAATATATTTACAACACTTTTAATATATATCGATGTTTTAAGTTTATTAAGTCAGCTGTCCTCGTTAGTAACCTACAACTAGTTGTCCACAATTAGATGTACAGAAATAAATCGATAAATATTATCTTGAATCAATCCACAACCCAGTGTATATGTATCTCAGTATTGATCACAACTCAAACTATATATATTTTGGAATCAACCTCAACCCTGTATAGCTAACTCCAACATTCACATATAGAGTGTCTATGGTTGTTCTGAAATATATATAGATGTGTCGACATGATAGGTCGAAACATTGTATACGTGTCTATGGTATCTCAAGATTACATAATATACAATACAAGTTGATTAAGTTATGGTTGGAATAGATTTGTTACCAATTTTCACGTAGCTAAAATGAGAAAAATTATCCAATCTTGTTTTACCCATAACTTCTTCATTTTAAATCCGTTTTGAGTGAATCAAATTGCTATGGTTTCATATTGAACTCTATTTTATGAATATAAACAGAAAATGTATAGGTTTATAATCGGAAAAATAAGTTACAAGTCGTTTTTGTAAAGGTAGTCATTTCAGTCGAAAGAACGACGTCTAGATGACCATTTTAGAAAACATACTTCCACTTTGAGTTTAACCATAATTTTTGAATATAGTTTCATGTTCATAATAAAAATCATTTTCCCAGAATAACAACTTTTAAATCAAAGTTTATCATAGTTTTTAATTAACTAACCCAAAACAGCCCGCGGTGTTACTACGACGGCGTAAATCCGATTTTACGGTGTTTTTCGTGTTTCCAGGTTTTAAATCATTAAGTTAGCATATCATATAGATATAGAACATGTGTTTAGTTTATTTTAAAAGTCAAGTTAGAAGGGTTAACTTTTATTTACGAACAAGTTTAGAATTAACTAAACTATGTTCTAGTGATTACAAGTTTAAATCTTTGAATAAGATAGATTTATATGTATGAATCGAATGATGTTATGAACATCATTACTACCTCAAGTTCCTTGGATAAAACTACTGGAAATGAGAAAAATAGATCTAGCTTCAAAGGATCCTTGGATGGCTTGAAAGTTCTTGAAGCAGAATCATGACACGAAAACAATTTCAAGTAAGATTTCCACTCGAAATAAGATTGTTATAGTTATAGAAATTGAATTAAAGTTTGAATATGATTATTGCCTTGTATTAGAAAGATAACCTACTGTAAGTAACAAAGGTTTCTTGATCTTGGATGATTACTTGGAATGGATTTAGAAAACTTGGAAGTAAACTTGCAATCTTGGAAGTATTCTTGATTTTATGAAACTAGAACTTTTGGAATTTATGAAGAACACTTAGAACTTGAAGATAGAACTTGAGAGAGATCAATTAGATGAAGAAAATTGAAGAATGAAAGTGTTTGTAGGTGTTTTTGGTCGTTGGTGTATGGATTAAATATAAAGGATATGTAATTTTGTTTTCATGTAAATAAGTCATGAATGATTACTCATATTTTTGTAATTTTATGAGATATTTCATGCTAGTTGTCAAATGATGGTTCCCACATGTGTTAGGTGACTCACATGGGCTGCTAAGAGCTGATCATTGGAGTGTATATACCAATAGTGCATACATCTAAAAGCTGTGTATTGTACGAGTACGAATACGGGTGCATACGAGTAGAATTGTTGATGAAACTGAACGAGGATGTAATTGTAAGCATTTTTGTTAAGTAGAAGTATTTTGATAAGTGTCTTGAAGTCTTTCAAAAGTGTATGAATACATATTAAAACACTACATGTATATACATTTTAACTGAGTCGTTAAGTCATCGTTAGTCGTTACATGTAGATGTTGTTTTGAAACCTTTAGGTTAACGATCTTGTTGAATGTTGTTAACCCATTGTTTATTATAACAAATGAGATGTTAAATTGTTATATTATCATGATATTATGATATATAATATATCTTAGTATGATGTATATACAGTTAAATGTCGTTACAACGATAATCGTTACATATATGTCTCGTTTCGAAATCATTAAGTTAGTACTTATTTTTACATATGTATTTCATTGTTAATACACTTAATAATATATTTACTTATCAATTAACATAATTAACCAAGTGTATCAATATCTTAATATGATTCATATGTACCTAGTAAGACGTTGTTATAACGATAATCGTTATATATATCGTTTTCGAGTTTCTTAAATTAATAGTCTCATTTTGATGTATATAACTCATTGTTAAAATACCTAATGAGATACATACTTATAATAAAATCATGTTAACTATATATATAAACATATATATGTCATCGTATAGTTTTTACAAGTTTTAACGTTTGTGAATAACCGGTCAACTTGGGTGGTCAATTGTCTATATGATACCTATTTCAATTAATCAAGTCTTAACAAGTTTGATTGCTTAACATGTTGGAAACACTTAATCATGTAAATAACAATTTCATTTAATATATATATAAACATGGAAAAGTTCGGGTCACTACAGTACCTACCCGTTAAATAAATTTCGTCCCGAAATTTTAAGCAGTTGGAGGTGTTGACGTATCTTCTGGAAATAAATGCGGGTATTTCTTCTTCATCTGATCTTCACGCTCCCAGGTGAACTCGGGTCCTCTACGAGCATTCCTTCGAACCTTAACAATCGGTATCTTGTTTTGTTTAAGTCTCTTAACCTCACTGATATTGCTCAATAACATCATATATATCTATCGCAATATCGTGTAAAATGCTCTAGAATCGAGGATAATGAAGGCGTTTCTACAAGTGATAATCCAAGATGCGTAAATTTGTATCGCAAGAGTGATTTACAAAGAGTTTTGATGATTTATGACATTGGTTGATCCCGATACGACTTAAGGTCTATTTAGTGCTCTAAAATGGTAAAACAAAGCTTCCAAGGTGTTAGGCTTCGTCCAAATAAAAGAGGATTGAAAAGAAAGCGAAACAGTGGATTTCAGCATATCTGGACGCCGTCCTCTATTATAGGACGCCGTCCAGCATCTTGAAACAGGATGCCATCCTGGATTTGAAGACGCCGTCTAGCTCTTAAGGACGGGACGCCGTCCAGCCTTTTTGGACGCCGTCCCGTAGTAGGTTTCAGCCGACTTTTGTGCTTTTTACCTACTTTCTCCACTTTAAAACTACTGTTTTGAGGGACTGTTTCATAACTTACGAACCAGAGAGTACATAGATGATTTTTAGGAGCAAAATTGGAGAACTCCAAGCTCTTGGAAGAGGCTCAACATCAAGACATCAAAGATCAAAACCTTCATCATCCAAGAACTCCTTGTTCTTGTAGGTTATTCCTTGTTCTAAAACAATGATTTCAGTTGTTAATCTGATTGTTATGTTGTCTGTTACCATGATTGTTGGCTAGTTTCTATAATGTTTGTCTAGATTAATAACCAAGGTATTGGATGTAATCTTATTGATTGAATGTATTATGTGTGATAGATTAAAGCTTGAATTAAGAACCATACTTATTGCTGTTAAAATCATTTGTATCTAGTTAATTGATATGTTGTTGATAAAGAGAACTCTTGTTGATGTATCATATTGATTTACAATCAACTTGTCTTAGATTGATTGTTTACTAAACCGGACCAAGGGGGTAAACTAGATTAAAATGGTTAAACAAAATAGGAATGAATTGTGTAGAGCGAACGCAAAGACAATTGTTATTCAAGTCTTTGATCTAGCTAATCAACTAGTCACAAACGAAAAGGTCTAAGTAATAGGGAACCCTCACTTAGTAATTCTAGTTTGAGTACTCGCTAAAGAGAACTCTTGGTAGGTCGATTTAGGTTATTAGCATGCTTATAATAGTTATTTGATTACAAATACAAGAACCATAGTGAAAAGGGAACCCTTGATCTTGTGATTGTGTTTGCGTGTTTATTCAAGAGAACTCTTAGTGAACCTATTAGATAACTTACACACATAATTATTCAATCAGGCCTTAATATCAAAACTTACATCCAATACCGAGGGTAAAATATCTAGATGAACATTTCATCTCTTTGATTTAAATCAAAACTATCTTACTTGCTTTCTTTGCATTTATTTTCATCTTATAAATTTAAAAGATCAAAAATATTGTTTTTACATTTAACCTTCTCTGATTTGGCTAAATCGTTAAATGGCCACCAAAACATAAAACTTGTACCTTTAAGTTTCATTTACTTAGTTAATCATAATATAGTTTCTAATTCTAGTTTGGCTAATACAACTGTCCTTGGAACGATACACGGAACTAAACCAGTTACTATACTACTACACGATCGGGTACACTGCCTGTTAGTGTGTAGAAATCTTTAATCGGTATTTTTCCATATTATTTTATACGACAATTTATACGACACTTCTCGCACATCAAGTTTTTGGCGCCGCTGCCGGGGACAGTTTTGTGTCAAAATAGAATTATTAACTGATTTGTGATTAAGTAGTTTCTTAATTATTTTAAATTTTTAATAGTCTTTGATTTTTAAACTTATAGAATCGGTATGTTTAATAGTTTTTGTTAGTTGTGTGATTGACAGTTTATAGGTCGCATATGCCACATACCCGAAGTTCAGAATCTCCATTACTTACACCGTTTACAGAACCTGATAGAAAGCTTGGTAGGATTTCAAAAGAAGTACTTGAAATTTTTGAATCTTCATCAAAGCAAGAAACCTTTGATTCAGAATCAAGTACGACCAAGCCTCGATATTCAGACTTTGGTAAACCCGTTCAACCCCCAAATTTTGAAATGGAAGGAGAAAGACCATTGGTACTACGACAATCAATGGCAGCAAAGATGAAAGCAACCCGGACCGGACAAGGTAGTGCTATTACTCCACCTACTAGTGAGGTAACTTTTGAAATAAAAGGACCTATTCTTCAAATGATTAATAACAGGTGTCAATTTGGTGGTGGTCCAAATGAAGATGCAAACGAACATATTCGTCTCTTTCAAGAGATATGTCTTCTTTTTAAACTTAAACCAGAAACTGACCAGGCCATATTATTAAGACTTTTCCCTTGGACACTCCAAGGGGAAGCACGAAGTTAGTTAGATTCATTGGCCGAGGCTACGATAGAAACGTGAGATGGTATGTTGGAAAAATTTCTTAAGAAATATTTTCCAGCATCCAAGTCCGCGAGACTCCAACACGAAATTACCCAATTCTGTCAAAAGCCGATGGAAACCCTGTACGAAGCATGGAATCGATTTTCCAAAATGCTAAGAGGTTGTCCAAACCATGGTTTGGATACCTTTCAAAAGGTCCAAATCTTTTACAAAGGTTGTGATGTAGCAACCCGAATTTCAATTGACCAAGCGGCCGGTGGTTCTCTTATGGACAAAACCGAGCAAGAGGCTTATGAAATAATCGAGAAGCTAGCCGATTATTCTCATGAGTGGCATCAAGAACGCCCAATTACTCGTAATGCTCAAGTCCAAAGCTCGTAATGCTCAAGTCCAAAGCGCCGACGCCTATGATGACCTTAGTTCCCTAAGTGTTAAAATAGACGGTGTTGCTCGAACCATGGATAAAATCACCAAGGAAATTCATAGTATGAAAGTAAGTTGTGAATACTGTGGTGGTATTCATTTAGGAAAAGATTGTGATGCCGGTTTAACAATGGCTCAAAAAGAAGAAGTGGCTTTCATAAGCCAAAGAAATAACAATCAATTTCAAGGAAGAGCCCAATTTAACCGGAGCTTTAACAACCCCTACAACCCTCAAGGTCAAAATTCCAATTACCAACAAGGGTCAAGTAGTGGGTTCCAACAACAAACTCCGGGTTTTTATCAAAAACCCCAACAGGAAGAAAAAAAGTCAAATTTGGAGAGTATGTTGGAAAAGTTGATTTCATCACAAACTCAGCTTGTCACAAATATAAACAAACCAACGAGAAAAACGAACACCAGTTTCGAAATCAACAAGCCTCAATTCAGAATTTGGAGAAACAAATGAGCGGTTTAGCTAATTCACTTGGTAAGAGAAAACCAGGTAGTTTACCGGGCGATACAAATAAGAACCCTCGAAATGAGCACGCCAATGTTATCACCACACGGAGTGGTTTAGCATACGATGCTCCAAAAATGCCCGAAAATTCTGATTTTAGTGTTCCGTTGAACCGAAATGATGAACCGGTTAAGGAGCCAGAAAAAGTGGTTGAAAAGGAAGAACGGGAAAAACCCGTAGTGAAACCATATCAACCACCGCTCCCATACCCAAGAAAACAACAACAAGAAAGGCTAGAGGCCGAAAGGTCAAAATTCCTAGATATGTTTAAACAAATTAACATAAATATGCCTTTCATTGATGTAATCTCAGGTATGCCCAAGTATGCTAAGTTCTTAAAAGACTTACTTACTAATCGGAAGAAAATGGAGGAACTTTCATCCGTCACCATGAATGCTAATTGTTCAGCAATTTTGATGAACAAAATACCAAAGAAATTAGCAGATCCTGGAAGTTTTACCATACCATGTCTCCTGGGAGATTTGGAATGCATTAAAGCATTAGCGGATTTAGGGGCTAGCATAAATTTAATGCCTTATTCATTATATGTTAAGCTAAACCCCGGGGTACTAAAACCAACCCGAATGGCAATTCAACTAGCGGACCGCTCTGTTAAATTCCCTCGTGGAATTTTAGAGAATATGTTGGTAAAAGTAGGTACCCTAGTATTTCCGGCTGACTTTGTAATTTTGGACATGGAGGAGGACACACGTGTGCCTCTTATATTAGGTCGACCTTTCCTCAATACCGCTAGAGCTATGATAGATGTTCATGGGCAGAAATTGACCCTTAGTATTGAGGATATGAAGGTTACCTTTTCTGTTGACCATGCCCTACAATACCCCGAGTCTACTGATGATCAATGTTATTATGTGCAAACCATAGACACATATTCGGAGTTGTTGCAGGAATTTCCAGAATTGCAAGGAACGCGAGAATGCATTTTTGCGGAAGGTGATGAAGAGAATATGTTGGAAGAAGTGGAGATGTTGACCACCTTGATGGCTAACGGTTATGAGCCAAATGATGAAGAATACAGAAAGTTGGATTTAGGAAATGAGTACCGATGTAAAACATCGATTGAAGAACCTCCCGTTTTAGAACTCTAGCCACTTCCAAAACACTTGGAATATGCTTACCTACAAGAAGGTTTTACTCTCCCGGTTATCATTTCATCCGAACTCTCTGTAAGTGAGAAGTCTAAACTTGTTTCCATGTTAAAAGCCCATAAAACGGCTCTAGCATGGAAAATTCATGACATCAAGGGTATAAGTCCCTCTTATTGTACGCATAAGATATTAATGGAAGATAACTATAAGCCATGTGTACAAAGACAAAGGCGACTCAACCCTAATATGCAAGAAGTTGTTAAAAAGGAGATTGTCAAACTCCTAGATGCAGGTCTCATTTATCCAATTTCGGATAGCCCTTGGGTGAGTCCGGTCCAATGCGTGCCCAAAAAGGGTGGCATGACCGTTGTCACAAATGAAGACGACCAATTAATTTCTACCAGGACTATCACGGGTTGGAGGGTATGTATTGATTACAGAAAATTAAATGATGCTACCCGAAAAGACCATTTTCCTCTTCCTTACATTGATCAAATGTTGGAAAGGTTGGCAGGAAAGAACTTTTATTGTTTTCTTGACGATTTCTCGGGATATTTCCAAATCCCTATAGAACCAGAGGACCAAGAGAAAACGACCTTTACATGCCCTTATGGTACTTTCTCCTATCGACGTATGCCCTTTGGCTTATGCAATGCTCCTGCTACCTTTCAAAGGTGTATGGTAGCTATTTTTCATGATATGATTGAAGACTTTATGGAAGTATTCATGGATGACTTTTCAGTCTTCGTTGATTCTTTTGACTCATGTCTTCATAATCTTGAGCGTATGTTGATTAGGTGTGAAGAATCAAATCTTGTGCTAAACTGGGAAAAATGCCATTTTATGGTAAAAGAGGGCATTGTATTGGGTCATAAAATTTCTTGTGCAGGTCTGGAGGTGGATAGAGCTAAAGTGGAAGTCATAGCCAAATTACCACCACCGTCAAATGTAAAAGGCGTAAGAAGTTTTCTGGGGCACGCCGGTTTTTACCGGCGGTTCATTAAAGATTTTTCCAAAATTGCAACCCCCATGAACAAACTTCTTGAGAAAGAGCCTCCTTTTGTCTTTACGGACGAGTGTCTTACCGCCTTTAACCTACTTAAAGCAAAGCTCACACAATCACCCATTCTCATATCACCGAATTGGTCAATACCATTCGAACTTATGTGTGACGCTAGTGACTTTGCTATTGGTGCCGTCTTGGGGCAAAGAATTGAAAAACATTTCAAGCCCATTTATTATGCTAGCAAGACATTGCAAGGAGCCCAACTTAATTACACTACCACCGAGAAGGAACTCCTGGCAATCGTCTTTTCGTTTGATAAATTCCGATCCTATTTGGTACTAGCAAAGACGGTTGTCTATACAGACCACTCGACATTGAAGTAATTGCTTGCTAAGCAAGATGCTAAACCCCGGTTAATACGTTGGGTCTTTCTTTTGCAAGAATTCGACATCGATATTAAAGACAAAAAGGGGGCCGAAAACCTAGCTGCCGATCACCTTTCTCGACTTGAGAACCCGAATCTTGGGGTTCTCCATGAGACTGTTATCCAAGATAACTTTCCAGACGAAAATCTCATGAAGATTGAGAAAATTGATGATCCATGGTTTGTAGACATAGCCAACTATCTTGCGGGTGGATTCCTAGAAACCGGTTGGTCACATCAGAAAAGAAAGAAATTCTTTAGTGACCTAAAATACTATTTTTGGGAAGACCCTTATCTATTTAGGCGATGTGCGGATGGAATTATTCGTCGGTGTGTTTCGGGGAAAGAATGCACCGAAATTCTGCTTGACTGTCACCTTGGTCCAACAGGTGGGCACTTTGGTCCCCAAATCACGGGGAGGAAAGTTTACGAGGCCGGTTTCTATTGGCCTACAATATTCAAAGATGCCTACACTGTTTGTAAGGCTTGTAACGCGTGCCAACAGGCCGGTCAAATCACTAAACGGGATGAAATGCCTCAACAAAGCATCCAAGTATGCGAGGTGTTCGATGTTTGGGGAATTGACTTTATGGGGCCCTTTCCAAAATCTCATTCTTACCTATACATACTTGTTGCCATAGATTATGTTTCCAAATGGGCGGAGGCAAAACCTCTACCAACAAATGATGGCCGAGTTGTGGTAAACTTTTTGATGGAACTTTTCTCTAGGTTTGGCACGCCAAAAGCTCTTATAAGTGACCGGGGCACCCACTTTTGCAATAAGCAATTGGAAAAGGTGTTGAAGAGATATGGAGTAATCCATAAAATTTCAACATCCTATCATCCCCAGACAAGTGGGCAAGTAGAAAACACCAACCGGTCATTAAAACGCATACTTGAAAAGACCGTTGGTGCAAATCCAAAAGAGTGGTCAATCAAGTTAAACGATGCATTGTAGGCCTTTCGCACGGCCTACAAAACACCAATTGGAACAACTCCTTTCCGTATGGTATACGGAAAAGCATGCCATCTCCCGTTGGAGATTGAACACAAAGCGCATTGGGCGCTAAGGGCATGCAATTTGGATTACCAAGAAGCGGGTCAGTTACGTTTGAAACGAATTAGACGAGTTGAGGCTCGAAGCCTATGACAACTCTCTAATTTACAAAGAAAAAACCAAACAATGGCACGACAAAAGATTGAAACATCCAAAAGAATTCATGGAAGGAGATCGTGTCCTTGTTTACAATTCCCGTTTCAAGTTATCACCAGGAAAGCTTAAGTCCCGATGGACGGGACCATTTGTGGTTAGAAAGGTGTACCCTTATGGTACAATTGAAATGGTGAACTGGAAGGGTGATACTTTTAAAGTGAATGGCCACCGGGTCAAACACTATGTTGATGGTCCCCTAGAAATTGAGGATGAGGTTAGCCTCAACTTCAAGAACAAAGCATAAATCAAAATGGGGACGAGTTTGGTGAACGACTCGTTAAAAAATGGTTCACAATTGTAAATAGGTTTGAAATGTGTGCACGATAAATTTTAGTTTGGTACAAAATGATTTACGTTTGGCCTTTAAACACGCGCGACTCAGAAAAACAGGTCAGTGAGTTTTAGTGCAATGGGACGCCGTCCCATTTTCCTGGACGCCATCCCCATTTAAAGACCTGGACGCCGTCCCATTTTCCTGGACGCCGTCCCCATTTAAAGACCTGGACGCCGTCCTCTTTTGCTAGACGCCGCCCCAAAATGAAACCTTGGACGCCGTCCTCCTTTCTGGACGCCGTCTAGAGTGACTGACTCAGAAAAAAAAATACGTTTAAATACCTATCCAACCCATTTCTTAACCACAAAACACATTTTTATCCATTTCTCTCTGCCAAACACGAAACACTCTCCAAAAACCCTAATTTCTACCTCAATTTCGCGATTTCTTCTTCAAATCCAAACTTCAAATCATGTTTTCTAGGGTATGGATACTCCATTTTTACACTTTTCTTTATCAATTACTTGAATTGTATGTTTATATCTATAAATTGGTGAAGGATAAGTGTGGGGTGTTTGATTTGCATGATTATTGTTAAGATTAACATGCCTTAGTAGTTTAATTGCCCATAATGTGTTTATTTTGCAAAGATTACATGCTTTTAAGGGTTTGTTCATGATTTTAGGGTTTGTGGAATTTGAATTCGAATTTAGGGTGATTAGTTCATGATGTTGAGTTTGTGTATGATGTTAATGAATCTTGTGAAGTATTTAATTGTGTTGGTGATATTGATGTCAAATTGGCCGGGTCATTTTTGAATGTTCTTGAATTTTTTAGCATATTGTTGAATTGTAATAAACTTATGAAGTATGTATGCTTGATTTTCATTTGTATGGGCCTGTTGAAGTAAATTGATGGAATGGAATGCCATAATGTATGATGTTATAATAGGTCATTTGAACTAAAAATTGCGAAAAATGTGTTATGATTTGTGATGAATATCATTAGAATGCAAATTTAAATGTTATGACCTATAACATAACATGCTTGAATCCTTGAGTCATAAGTTGATGCTACATTGTGAAGTTGTGATTTTCATTTTTGAAAAGTTATTAACGGGTTTATGTTGACTATAGTTGACTTTGGTTTAAAATTGTGAACATACGCTTTTGCTTAAATGAGTCATAATACTTATGAACTTGAAATGGAATGATTAAGTTCTCTTGCTACTCGGTTATGTTTTAGCTAATATTAACACAACGGTTTCTATGTTCTTTTGGTCTGGTGTTAATGTTTTGCAGGGACATTCAAGCCGAGGAGGACCAGCAAAGAGAGGAAGGACAGCAGGTTTGGCTCCATCACGACAACCACCACCACAACAGCAACATCATTCATCATCATCGTCAGGAGAAGAAGAAGAGGAGGATCGAAATGATCCTCGAGTTTGGTTGACACAGGTCCAAAACGACGAAGACTACACAGAAACATTTGAGACGATAAACCGTAGGCCTATTAATGCCACTTGGTATTTTATCTGGGGCCCATTGGAAGAGGCGGGTATGCGCCGCCATGTTTCTAACTTACTCGCCATCCCCTACGGTAGAGTAGTTACCCACGCTTGGGAGCAAGTTTTCAGCATCAACGAACCAATTTATCCGGTGCTGCTTAAAGAATTCTACTCAACTGTGCGGTTTAACAATGTCAGCGATTATTTGTCAAATGACTTTCTTCGATTTCGTTTAGGGGGTGAGTACAGGGGTATAAGTAGTTTTGAGCTATGCCGAGTTTTGGGTATTTTTGAGGAACTCACCGATACCCAGCTAGGTGAATACTTGCGGGCCTCCGATTATGTTGGCCGGCATGAATTTAGTGATGTTTCTTATTGGCGAAGGATTTGTAGGCCGAATGTGGCTGCACAGTTTAGATCAAGCAGGCACAGGTACAACGAAATCGCAGCCCGGGATGATAAACTGCTTCATAGACTTATCGCATGCACTTTTAATGCGAGGGTTGAGGGTCACGAGAAAGTGAAAACGTTGGATTTATGGATTATGGACCAAATAAAGCGGGGTTGCTATACTGACATTCCTGGGTTGATCGGTAATTATTTCCTGGCCATTGCTACCGAGACACGGCAACAGAAGCCACTTCTGGGAGGCCACTACATCACCCGAATTGCTCGACATTTTAACATAGATTTCAGTAGATTACAGGAGTGTACGAACGTCATGAAACTATTAAAAAAGGTTTCTTATATTAATGCTAAAATTCTTATGAAAGATAGAAATGGGCATTTGGTACCTTTTGAGGCAGGTGGCGCAAGTGGCAGTGGCATGCAGCAAGAACAGCAGCAGGAAGAAGAGGCGGAAATGGAGGCACAGACTAACGTTGGTGATCAGGTTCCGTGGCATCCGTCCCAATCAAGTTGGGACAGTTTGGTTGGTAGTGTTAATAACATGAGGTTGAGCCCGAACGAACAAAGGACGCACAACAACCAAATGTGGGATAGTCAGCAACGAATGGAGCAACGCCAGATTGCTCAAGTACACAATACGGGATGGAACAGTTATGGTATTGATTGGAATAACCATAACTCAGAGTTGTTTTATTCCAACCCCGAGCAGTACTATGGAACGACACGTCTGACACCCCAATACTACACGGATCCTGAACATCCACCTCCCCCTCATCCGATTTATAACTCTACCGCTGCGTTGCAGGATGCTCGGAATAGATTTGAGCGGGAATATCCACAGGGACGCCCGTACAGAGATGGTTCGGGTAATTATTTTTGGCCGTATGATAACTAGGCCTGCGTGCCTTTGATCATTTTGTACTTTATTTTGAGACAATTTAATTTGTGTGGTGTGATTTTAGACAATATTTGGTTTGTAATAACTGGCTAATTGTGTGGATTTATGAACGGTTGTGGTTGTAAAAACACCGTTCTTTTTATTATAAATTGTGTGGTTTGTTAATTTGTGCAGCGTGATTGAACTTCAAAGACTGGCATTAAGTTCAGCGACATTTGATATTATGATGTGTGTATGATGATAATCGTGGAATGGACGATGCTCTTATGCTGGCAGTAAGTTCAGCGGCATCCGTCTACATGTTCCACGATTTGCAGGTTAAAAATTGAAAATTTCTACAATCACCCTATCGCTTTACCCTCTAAATTTAATCCTTTTTCTGATTTCATGCAATGAGGGCCTTGCATGATCTCAAGTGTGGGGTGGGGAATAGAAATTTATCGGGAACTCGTTTCACTAAAATTAAGGCGTTTATTATAAAAATTTTAAAATTTTCAAGTAGCCTTAAAAACGATTAAAAGTCCAAAAACCATGTTATACGCATTATGATCTTAAAATCTAGAAAATAAATGTTGGTTTACATTTTAAATTATTAATAGTCTTTGAAGTTGCACTGTCATTCAATTATTTGAATGAAAATCCTACTAGTTTAGTAAGCTAACTTGTAGGTCACTTGTACCAAAACGAGTGTAAACCGTGAGAGAGCGGTGATTGTATAGCGTGGTCGGAAACCGGATCTCGCGCCAGATCGAAAACCCTAAGGACGGTCCTCATTGTTTCTCCTAACAAGGACAATGTTGCGTCCGACCACTTGATATGACCAATAGGATGTATCTTTTCCATCCTCAAGGAAGTAAAGTCTTCTGAATGACACACTTACTGATTCAATTCAGAAGATGTAGTCCAGACCAGTTGTAGGGTGACAAAAACTCTTGAAAAGTCATTACTGACATCGACTGGAAATCTACCAGGCCTCAACGTCAAACAGGGAAACTGGTAGTCAAAGTTTATCTCAATGAGGGAGATTAACTAGTAAAACAGGGGGGCACCATGTATACACAAAATGTTAGTGATTTATCAGATCCCCGGAAGGATAACCTCCAGAAAGGTAAAATATCAGCTTTTAAGACTGATAAACCTCAATCTTCATGATTGATTTAACGGATTAGATGATTACCTCATAATTGTCAATGATGTCCGGACGTAATGTGTATCCTACTAAAGCACATTATTTTCTACCGACATCTCGTAATGTTAGGTACCGTGGGAGGGATTGGCTTGACCAATAGCGGGAAACCCGCACTCATTTTTAAAAATTCAGAAAATCCGATCAAAATTGGAAAACGTGCATAGTATTAAAAACTAGCATGATATTTTCAAAACCATAAAATGTTTTCATAAGATCCTGATTTCCCTAGGGTCAAATTTTTCGGATACTTGGCTCTAATCTCCCAAAAATGTGTGTGTGTGTTTCTATTGTGTATATAGCGTGCGTGTGATTTCAATAAAAGTGTGCTATACTTAAAGCGTGTGTTTCCATTGTGTATATAGCGTGAGTTGTGTTTCATATCAACGTGTGTGTTCCGTGTGCTTCGAGTGATTCATGTAATGTTTGTAATCTATATTGTGTGATTATGTTTGATATTGTTCTACTTTGTAAAGAAAGAATTGCTTGAGGACAAGCAAGGTTTAAGTGTGGGGTGTTTTGATATTGCTCAATAACATCATATATATCTATCGCAATATCGTGTAAAATGCTCTAGAATCGAGGATAATGAAGGCGTTTCTACAAGTGATAATCCAAGATGTGCAAATTTGTATCGAAAGAGTGATTTACAAAGAGTTTTGATGATTTATGACATTGGTTGATCCCGATATGACTTAAGGTCTATTTAGTGCTCTAAAATGGTAAAACAAAGCTTCCAAGGTGTTAGGCTTCGTCCAAATAAAAGAGGATTGAAAAGAAAGCGAAACAGTGGATTTTAGCATTTCTGGACGCCGTTCTCTGTTATAGGACGCCGTCCAGCATCTTGAAATAGGACGCCGTCCTGGATTTGAAGACGCCGTCTAGCTCTTAAGGACGGGACGCCGTCCAGCCTTTTTGGACGCTGTCCCGTAGTAGGTTTCAGCCGACTTTTGTGCTTTTTACCTACTTTCTCCACTTTAAAACTACTGTTTTGAGGGACTGTTTCATAACTTACGAACCAGAGAGTACAGAGACGATTTTTAGGAGCAAAATTGGAGAACTCCAAGCTCTTGGAAGAGGCTCAACATCAAGACATCAAAGATCAAAACCTTCATCATCCAAGAACTCCTTGTTCTTGTAGGTTATTCCTTGTTCTAAAACAATGATTTCAGTTGTTAATCTGATTGTTATGCTGTCTGTTACCATGATTGTTGGCTAGTTTCTATAATGTTTGTCTAGATTAATAACCAAGGTATTGGATGTAATCTTATTGATTGAATGTATTATGTGTGATAGATTAAAGCTTGAATTAAGAACCATGCTTATTGCTGATAAAATCATTTATATCTAGTTAATTGATATGTTGTTGATAAAGAGAACTCTTGTTGATGTATCATATTGATTTACAATCAACTTGTCTTAGATTGATTGTTTACTAAACCGGACCAAGGGGGTAAACTAGATTAAAATGGTTAAACAAAATAGGAATGAATTGTGTAGAGCGAACGCAAAGACAATTGTTATTCAAGTCTTTGATCTAGCTAATCAACTAGTCACAAACGAAAAGGTCTAAGTAATAGGGAACCCTCACTTAGAAATTCTAGTTTGAGTACTCGCTAAAGAGAACTCTTGGCGGGTCGATTTAGGTGATTAGCATGCTTATAATAGTTATTTGATTACAAATACAAGAACCATAATGAAAAGAGAACCCTTGATCTTGTGATTGTGTTTGCGTGTTTATTCAAGAGAACTCTTAGTGAACCTATTAGATAACTTACACACATAATTATTCAATCAGCCCTTAATATCAAAACTTACATCCAATACCGAGGGTAAAATATCTAGATGAACATTTCATCTCTTTGATTTAAATCAAAACTATCTTACTTGCTTTCTTTGCATTTATTTTCATCTTATAAATTTAAAAGACCAAAAATATTGTTTTTACATTTAACCTTCTCTGATTTGGCTAAATCGTTAAATGGCCACCAAAACATAAAAATTGTACCTTTAAGTTTCATTTACTTAGTTAATCATAATATAGTTTCTAATTCTAGTTTGGCTAATACAACTGTCCTTGGAACGATACATTGAACTAAACCAGTTACTATACTACTACACGATCGGGTACACTGCCCGTTAGTGTGTAGAAATCTTTAATCGGTATTTTTCCATATTATTTTATACGACAATTTATACGACACTTCTCGCACATCACTCACGATCCATTATTTCGACGGGTTCTTCAATGAATTGAAGTTTTTCATTGATTTGGATTTCGTCCAACGGAATAGTGAGATCTTCTTAAGCAAAACATTTCTTCAAATTTGAGACGTGGAAAGTGTTATGTACAGCTGCGAGTTGTTGAGGTAGCTCCAGTTGGAAAGCTACTGGTCCGACACGATCTATAATCTTGAATGGTCCAATATACCTTGGATTTAATTTCCCTCATTTACCAAATCGAACAACGCCTTTCCAAGGTGCAACTTTAAGCATGACCATCTCTCCAATTTCAAATTCTATATCTTTTCTTTTAATGTCAGCGTAGCTCTTTTGTTGACTTTGGGCGGTTTTCAACCGTTGTTGAATTTGGATGATCTTCTCGGTAGTTTCTTGTATTATCTCCGGACCCGTAATCTGTCTATCCCCCACTTCACTCCAACAAATCGGAGACCTGCACTTTCTACCATAAAGTGCTTCAAACGGCACCATCTCAATGCTTGAATGGTAGCTGTTGTTGTAGGAAAATTCTGCTAACGGTAGATGTCGATCCCAACTGTTTCGAAATCAATAACACAAGCTCGTAGCATGTCTTCTAACGTTTGTATCATCCTTTCGCTCTGCCCATCAGTTTGTGGATGATAGGCAGTACTCATATCTAGACGAGTTCCCAATGCTTGCTGTAATGTCTGCCAGAATCTTGAAATAAATCTGTCATCCCTATCAGAGATAATAGAGATTGGTATTCCATGTCTGGAGATGACTTCCTTCAAATACAGTCGTGCTAACTTCTCCATCTTGTCATCTTCTCTTATTGGCAGGAAGTGTGCTGATTTGGTGAGACGATCAACTATTACCCAAATAGTATCAAAACCACTTGCAGTCCTTGGCAATTTAGTGATGAAATCCATGGTAATGTTTTCCCATTTCCATTCCGGGATTTCGGGTTGTTGAAGTAGACCTGATGGTTTCTGATGCTCAGCTTTGACCTTAGAACACGTCAAACATTCTCCTACGTATTTAGCAACATCGACTTTCATACCCGGCCACCAAAAATGTTTCTTGAGATCCTTGTACATCTTCCCCGTTCCAGGATGTATTGAGTATCTGGTTTTATGAGCTTCTCTAAGTACCATTTCTCTCATATCTCCAAATTTTGGTACCCAAATCCTTTCAGCCCTATACCGGGTTCCGTCTTCCCGAATATTAAGATGCTTCTCCGATCCTTTGGGTATTTCATCCTTTAAATTTCCCTCTTTTGAAACTCCTTGTTGCGCCTCCTTTATTTGAGTAGTAAGGTTATTGTGAATCATTATATTCATAGATTTTACTCGAATGGGTTCTCTGTCCTTTCTGTTCAAGGCGTCGGCTACCACATTTGCCTTCCCCGGGTGGTAACGAATCTCAAAGTCGTAATCATTCAACAATTCAATCCACCTACGCTGCCTCATATTCAGTTGTTTCTGATTAAATATGTGTTGAAGACTTTTGTGGTCGGTATATATAATACTTTTGACCCCATATAAGTAGTGCCTCCAAGTCTTTAATGCAAAAACAACCGCGTCTAATTCCAAATCATGCGTCGTATAATTTTGCTCGTGAATCTTCAATTGTCTAGACGCATAAGCAATCACCTTCGTTCGTTGTATTAATACACAATCGAGACCTTGCTTTGATGCGTCACAATAAATCACAAAATCATCATTCCCTTCAGGTAATGACAATATAGGTGCTGTAGTTAGCTTTTTCTTCAATAACTGAAACACTTTCTCTTATTCATCCTTCCATTCAAATTTCTTCCCTTTATGGGTTAATGCAGTCAAGGGTTTTGCTATTCTGGAAAAGTCTTGGATGAACCTTCTGTAGTAACCAGCTAGTCCTAAAAACTGGCGTATGTGTTTTGGAGTTTTCGGGGTTTTCCACTTTTCAACAGTTTCTATCTTTGCCGGATCCACCTTAATACCTTTTTTGTTCACTATGTGACCGAGGAATTGAACTTCTTCCAACCAAAATGCACACTTTGAAAATTTAGCGTACAATTCTTCCTTCCTCAATACTTCTAACACCTTTCTCAAATGTTCACCGTGTTCTTGGTCATTCTTTGAGTAAATAAGTATGTCATCAATGAAAATAATGACAAACTTGTCAAGGTATGGTCCACACACTCGGTTCATAAGGTCCATGAACATAGCTGGTGCATTAGTTAAACCAAACGGCATGACCATAAACTCGTAATGACCGTAACGTGTTCTGAAAGCAGTCTTTGGAATATCATCTTCTTTCACCCGCATTTGATGATACCCGGAACGTAAGTCAATCTTTGAATAAACAGACGAGCCTTGTAGTTGATCAAATAAGTCGTCGATTCTCGGTAGTGGGTAGCGGTTCTTGATGGTAAGTTTGTTCAACTCTCGGTAGTCAATACACAACCAGAATGTACCATCTTTCTTCTTGACAAACAAAACAAGAGCTCCCCACGGTGATGTGCTTGGTCGAATGAAACCACGCTCTAAAAGTTCTTGTAATTGGCTTTGCAGTTCTTTCATCTCGCTGGGTGTAAGTCTGTAAGGAGCGCGAGCTATTGGTGCAGCTCCTGGTACAAGATCTATTTGAAATTCAACGGATCGATGTGGGGGTAATCCCGGTAATTCTTTCGAAAATACATCGGGAAATTCTTTTGCGACGGGAACATCATTGATGCTCTTTTCTTCAGTTTGTACTTTCTCAACGTGTGCTAGAACAGCATAGCAACCTTTTCTTATTAGTTTTTGTGCCTTAAAATTACTAATAAGATGTAGCTTTGTGTTGCCCTTTTCTCCGTACACCATTAAGGGTTTTCCTTTTTCTCGTATAATGGGAATTGCATTTTTGTAACAAACGATCTCTGCTTTCACTTCTTTCAACCAGTCCATACCGATTATCACATCAAAACTCCCTAACTCTACTGGTATCAAGTCAATCTTAAATGTTTCGCTAACCAGTTTAATTTCTCGATTCCGACATATATTATCTGCTGAAATTAATTTACCATTTGCTAATTCGAGTAAAAATTTACTATCCAACGGCGTCAATGGACAACTTAATTTAGCACAAAAATCTCTACTCATATAGCTTCTATCCGCACCCGAATCAAATAAAATGTAAGCAGATTTATTGTCAATAAGAAACGTACCCGTAACAAGCTCCGGGTCTTCCTGTGCCTCTGCCGCATTAATATTGAAAACGCTTTCGCGGCCTTTTCCATTCGTGTTCTCCTGGTTCGGGCAATTTCTAATAATGTGGCCCGGTTTTCCACATTTATAACAAACTACATTGGCATAACTTGCTCCGACACTACTTGCTCCGCCATTACTCGTTCCGACACCATTTGTTCCTTTCGTTCTGTTAACCCCTGGTCCGTAGACCTCACACTTCGCCGCGCTATGATCATTTCTTTTACACTTGTTGCAAAATTTGGTGCAGAACCCCGAGTGATACTTTTCACACCTTTGGCATAGCTGCTTCTGATTGTTGTTGTTGTTGCGGTTGTTATTGTTGTTGGGACGATTGTTGTAGTTGATGTCGTCGTTGTTGTTGTTGTTGTTGTTGTTGTTGTTGTTGTTGTTGTTGTTGTTGTTGTTGTTGGGCCGTTTGTTGTAGTTGCGATCGATGTTGCGATTATTATTGTAATTGCTGTTGTTGTTGTATTAGTGATTCTTATCACCGTTTCCCTCCCACTTTCTTTTGAATTGCTTCACATTGGCCTCTTCAGCCGTCTGTTCTTTAATTCTTTCCTCAATCTGGTTCACTAGTTTGTGAGCCATTCTACATGCCTGTTGTACGGAGGCGGGCTCGTGTGAACTTATATCTTCTTGGATTCTTTCCGGTAATCCTTTCACAAACGCGTCGATCTTCTCTTCCTCATCTTCGAACGCTCCCGGACACAATAGGCACAATTCTGTGAATCGTATTTCGTACGTGGTAATATCAAATCCTTGGGTTCGTAACCCTCTAAGTCCTGTCTTGAGCTTATTGACCTCGGTTCTGGGACGGTACTTCTCGTTCATCAAGTGCTTGAATGCTGACCACGGTAGTGCGTACGCATCATCTTGTCCCACTTGCTCTAGATAGGTATTCCACCATGTTAACGCAGAACCTGTGAAGGTATGCGTAGCGTACTTCACTTTGTCCTCTTCAGTACACTTACTTATGGCAAACACCGATTTGACCTTCTCGGTCCACCGTTTCAATCCGATCGGTCCTTCGGTTCCATCAAATTCCAAAGGTTTGCAGGCAGTGAATTCTTTGTAGGTGCATTCTACACGATTTCCTGTACTGCTAGATCCAAGGTTATTGTTGGTATGTAGCGCAACCTGTACTGCGGCTATGTTTGAAGCTAGAAAAGTACGGAATTCCTCTTCATTCATATTCACGGTGTGTCGAGTAGTCGGTGCCATTTCCTTCAAAATAGTCAAATGGAACAAGTTAATCATACCGAATATTAAGAGTAGTTAATAGTATTTCGTAGCATAATATGAACTCATTTATAAAAGCTTTTTCTTCATATTAGCGTTTTATAAGTTTAAATTCGGATAGTACCTACCTGTTAAGTTCATACTTAGTAGCTAATATACAATTCAACTACTACAATTCTATATGAAAAACTGATTATAATAATATTTCGCGTTCAAACTTTTATACAATATTTTACAAACTTACAGTACCGCTTATTTTACATAAAGCATGAAATATAGCACACAATAACTTTGATACAAGATAGTTGTGAAGATAATTCTAGCTAGTACACAAGTCGTTCAGCAAAGGCAATAAAGACATGTAATTCATACGTCCAGAAACAAGTCATGCATTCTAGTTTTACTAGGACTACTTCCCATCCTTGGTCTTGTGGAACATAACCGTTATGGCCATTGATAAGATGGCGTGTTGTAACGTCGTCAAAGGGACGAGGGTTACGTAATGACCAACAGTCTCGTAATAACCTAAAAACCTCATTTCTTACCCCAATTACCGACTCCGTCACTTGTGGGAACGTTTTGTTTAATAGCTGTAGCCCAATGTTCTTTTTCTCACTTTGGTGAGAAGCGAACATTACTAACCCGTAAGCATAGCATGCTTCTTTATGTTGCATGTTAGCCGCTTTTTCTAAATCATGAAGTCCTATATTCGGATACATTGAGTCAAAATAATTTCTTAACCCGTTGCGTAAAATAGCATTTGGGTTCCCTGCAATATATGCGTCAAAGTAAACACATCGTAACTTATGGGTTTCCCAATGTGATATCCCCCATCTTTCAAACGAAAGTCTCTTATAAACCAAGACATTCTTGGAACGTTCTTCGAATGTCTTACAAACTGAACTTGCCTTAAATAGTTGTGCCGAGGAATTCTGACCGACTCTAGACAAGATTTTATCAATCATGTCTCCTGGTAGGTCTCTTAAAATATTGGGTTGTCTATCCATTTTGTGTTTTTATACTGTAAAATAGACAAGAGTTAGATTTATAAAAAAAAAATACTTATTAATACAAGCAATTTTTACATATATCATAAAGCATAAGCACACTATATTACATATATTACACCACACGAATACAACTATCTTATTCCGACTCGCTCATTTCTTCTTCTTCGGTTTTGGTTCGTTTTGCCAAGTTTCTAGGGATATATGATGTTCCCCTAATACGAGCTGTCGTTTTCCACAACGGTTTAGAAAAATCTGGTGGTTTAGAGGTTCCAGGGTCATTGTTACAACTTAAGGGCTTCGGGGGTTGACGATACATATAAAGTTCATCGGGGTTGGAATTAGATTTCTCTATTTTTATGCCCTTTCCCTTATTATTTTCTTTTGACTTTTTAAATTCAGTTGGGGTAATTTCTATAACATCATCGGAATTCTCGTCGGAATCCGATTCATCGGAGAATTGGTAATCCTCCCAATATTTTGCTTCCTTGGCGGAAACACCATTGACCATAATTAACCTTGGTCGGTTGGTTGAGGATTTTCTTTTACTTAACCATTTTATTATTTCCCCCACCGGTTCTATTTCCTCCTCCGGTTCCTCCTCTTCCGGTTCTGATTCTTCTTCCGGTTCTTCTTCGGGAACTTGTGAATCAGTCCAATATATATTCGACTCTTCGTTATTATTAGGTGAGTCAATGGGATTTATGCTAGAGGTAGACATCTATCACACAATATCAAACATGTTAAGAGATTAATATATCACATAATATATACATGTTAATAATATATAGTTTCCAACAAAAATGTTAAGCAATCATTTTTAAAGAAAACACGGTCGAAGTCCAGACTCACTAATGCATCCTAACAAACTCGATAAGACACACTAATGCAAATTTTCTGGTTCTCTAAGACCAACGCTCGGATACCAACTGAAATGTCCCGTTCTTATTGATTAAAAATGTTCCATATTAATTGATTTCGTTGCGAGGTTTTGACCTCTATATGAGACGTTTTTCAAAGACTGCATTCATTTTTAAAACAAACCATAACCTTTATTTCATAAATAAAGGTTTAAAAAGCTTTACGTAGATTAAATGATAATCTAAAATATCCTGTTTACACACGACCATTACATAATGGTTTACAATACAAATATGTTACGTCGAAATCAGTTTCTTGAATGCAGTTTTTACACAATATCATACAAACATGGACTCCAAATCTTGTCCTTATTTTAGTATGCAACAGCGGAAGATCTTAGTATTCACCTGAGAATAAACATGCTTTAAACGTCAACAAAAATGTTGGTGAGTTATAGGTTTAACCTATATATATCAAATCGTAACAATAGACCACAAGATTTCATATTTCAATACACATCTCATACATAGAGATAAAAATCATTCATATGGTGAACACCTGGTAACCGACATTAACAAGATGCATATATAAGAATATCTCCATCATTCCGGGACACCCTTCGGATATGATATAAATTTTGAAGTACTAAAGCATCCGGTACTTTGGATGGGGTTTGTTAGGCCCAATAGATCTATCTTTAGGATTCGCGTCAATTAGGGTGTCTGTTCCCTAATTCTTAGATTACCAAACTTAATAAAAAGGGGCATATTCAATTTCGATAATTCAACCATAGAATGTAGTTTCACGTACTTGTGTCTATTTTGTAAATCATTTATAAAACCTGCATGTATTCTCATCCCAAAAATATTATATTTTAAATGTGGGACTATAACTCACTTTCACATATTTTTACTTCGTCGGGAAGTAAGACTTGGCCACTGGTTGATTCACGAACCTATAACAATATATACATATATATCAAAGTATGTTCAAAATATATTTACAACACTTTTAATATATTTTGATGTTTTAAGTTTATTAAGTCAGCTGTCCTCGTTAGTAACCTACAACTAGTTGTCCACAGTTAGATGTACAGAAATAAATTGATAAATATTATCTTGAATCAATCCACGACCCAGTGTATACGTATCTCAGTATTAATCACAACTCAAACTATATATATTTTGGAATCAACCTCAACCCTGTATAGCTAACTCCAACATTCACATATAGAGTGTCTATGGTTGTTCCGAAATATATATAGATGTGTCGACATGATAGGTCGAAACATTGTATACGTGTCTATGGTATCTCAAGATTACATAATATACAATACAAGTTGATTAAGTTATGGTTGGAATAGATTTGTTACCAATTTTCACGTAGCTAAAATGAGAAAAATTATCCAATCTTTTTTTACCCATAACTTCTTCATTTTAAATCCGTTTTGAGTGAATCAAATTGCTATGGTTTCATATTGAACTCTATTTTATGAATCTAAATATAAAAAGTACAGGTTTATAGTCGGAAAAATAAGTTACAAGTCGTTTTTGTAAAGGTAGTCATTTCAGTCGAAAGAACGACGTCTAGATGACCATTTTAGAAAACATACTTCCACTTTGAGTTTAACCATAATTTTTGGATATAGTTTCATGTTCATAATAAAAATCATTTTCCCAGAATAACAACTTTTAAATCAAAGTTTATCATAGTTTTTAATTAACTAACCCAAAACAGCCCGCGGTGTTACTACGACGGCGTAAATCCGATTTTACGGTGTTTTTCGTGTTTTCAGGTTTTAAATCATTAAGTTAGCATATCATATAGATATAGAACATGTGTTTAGTTGATTTTAAAAGTCAATTTAGAAGGATTAACTTTTATTTGCGAACAAGTTTAGAATTAACTAAACTATGTTCTAGTGATTACAAGTTTAAACCTTTGAATAAGATAGCTTTATATGTATGAATCGAATGATGTTATGAACATCATTACTACCTCAAGTTCCTTGGATAAACCTACTGGAAATGAGAAAAATAGATCTAGCTTCAAAGGATCCTTGGATGGCTTGAAAGTTCTTGAAGCAGAATCATGACACGAAAACAATTTCAAGTAAGATTTCCACTCGAAATAAGATTGTTATAGTTATAGAAATTGAATTAAAGTTTGAATATGATTATTACCTTGTATTAGAAAGATAACCTACTGTAAGTAACAAATGTTTCTTGATCTTGGATGATTACTTGGAATGGATTTAGAAAACTTGGAAGTAAACTTGCAATCTTGGAAGTATTCTTGATTTTATGAAACTAGAACTTTTGGAATTTATGAAGAACACTTAGAACTTGAAGATAGAACTTGAGAGAGATCAATTAGATGAATAAAATTGAAGAATGAAAGTGTTTGTAGGTGTTTTTGGTCGTTGGTGTATGGATTAGATATAAAGGATATGTAATTTTGTTTTCATGTAAATAAGTCATGAATGATTACTCATATTTTTGTAATTTTATGAGATATTTCATGCTAGTTGCCAAATGATGGTTCCCACATGTGTTAGGTGACTCACATGGGCTGCTAAGAGCTGATCATTGGAGTGTATATACCAATAGTACATACATCTAAAAGCTGTGTATTGTACGAGTACGAATACGGGTGCATACGAGTAGAATTATTGATGAAACTGAACGAGGATGTAATTGTAAGCATTTTTGTTAAGTAGAAGTATTTTGATAAGTGTCTTGAAGTCTTTCAAAAGTGTATGAATACATATTAAAACACTACATGTATATACATTTTAACTGAGTCGTTAAGTCATCGTTAGTCGTTACATGTAGATGTTGTTTTGAAACCTTTAGGTTAACGATCTTGTTGAATGTTGTTAACCCATTGTTTATTATAAAAAATGAGATGTTAAATTGTTATATTATTATGATATTATGATATATAATATATCTTAGTATGATATATATACAGTTAAATGTCGTTACAACGATAATCGTTACATATATGTCTCGTTTCGAAATCATTAAGTTAGTAGTCTTATTTTTACATATGTATTTCATTGTTAATACACTTAATAATATATTTACTTATCAATTAACATAATTAACCAAGTGTATCAATATCTTAATATGATTCATATGTACCTAGTAAGACGTTGTTATAACGATAATCGTTATATATATCGTTTTCGAGTTTCTTAAATTAATAGTCTCATTTTTATGTATATAACTCATTGTTAAAATACCTAATGAGATACATACTTATAATAAAATCATGTTAACTATATATATAACCATATATATATCATCGTATAGTTTTTACAAGTTTTAACGTTCGTGAATCACCAGTCAACTTGGGTGGTCAATTGTCTATATGAAACCTATTTCAATTAATCAAGTCTTAACAAGTTTGATTGCTTAACATGTTGGAAATACTTAATCATGTAAATAACAATTTCATTTAATATATATATAAACATGGAAAAGTTCGGGTCACTACACATGGTAGCCTGGTCGGGTCATGATGTTACTGATTATTCAGTATAGCATAGAAGGACGCATGTGTTGCGTCTGGATGGTTATACAGTGGAATCAGTAAAGCGGACTATCGGTAGACTGTAGCTTGATCAACTAAGTCGTGTGCTCGTACAAGCTGTCGATCCTCATATTGTCAGTTGTTGTTGTATGCTAGTTCAGGACGTTAGCATTATTGTGACCCTTGCATGTTCAGTTGCTTATGCTTGGTCTGTTAGATAGTATCCATTCACTTAGCAGTTGTGCTAATTTCCCCACATTTCCACCCCTTACAGGTTTAGGTACTGCTCGTTAAGACGGGTGTTGCGGACGGATTAGAAGACATGTTTGACTATGCGATGACTATGATGTTTTCTATTTTTGTAATGTTTTTATGTAACACCGACGTTTTAGAATGTTGTAATAATGTTAACTAAGATAATTTAATTACCTATAGTTTGTAAACGTTAATCAAGGTTAAATTTGGTAATAATAAGTACTTCCGCTGTGTTTTAAAAAAAATCAGGGTGTTACAAATACTGATCAAATGTATAATACAGTTACATTGAAAAAATCTTTATTATTGATAACATGAGTATGAATGCATTAGTATTGAAAATATTAATATCGTAAGCATTAGTATTGAATACAATTACAATACAACATTCGATTATTCTCATTTAATGTCGCACAGTTTCTTGAAGATATAGTTATATACATTTATGAGCCCGTCCGTTAAAATACACGTCCGCAAATGTCAAAAAGTTATAAATACTTTAAGTTTATTCAAATATCATATTTTGTATTTAATATAGATATTTGCTTGTTTATTTAAATTAGTTATATACCTAAGTTTTATTTAAATTTTATTCGTTTATATTCCTATGTTTGAAACACATTTGTGTTGTAGAATATGAATACTTTCCATATTTAAAAAAAAAAATATTTATATATTTAATTTAATATATAACTAACTTATTGTATTTAGAATATGAATACTTTTCTTATTTAAAAAAAATCAATTAATAGATTAGAAGAATCAACAGAATGACAAGTGGTAGCTTTAATGAGGACATGACACGTCAGCATTATGGCACGTGTTTTATATAATACTAGTTTTATTAACCCGGGCGTTGCACAACACTTGTATAAATTAGTATACAATTACGTTAGTATTAATACTCACCAAATGTATAATACAATTATAATTATAAAAACCATTTATCACCGATAACATTTGTATCGAAAGTATTAGTGTGCCGACCCGGAAATTTCCGACCAAATTTAAACTTAATCTTCAAATGAATTCGATATGATAAGCAAAGTCTGTAATATTGAGTCTCAAAATTTTTGAACTGTTTCATGAAATAAATTGACCTTTGACTGTTCCCGACGACTCACGATATGATTACTTAAATAGATATGCATATATTAAAATATATATATATATATATATATATATATATATATATATATATATATATATATATATATATATATATATATATATATATATATATATATATATATATATATAATATGAAATATTTAATATGGTAATTGTTGGAATTATTTATGTAAAATAATAATAACATAAAATAATTATTATCGATATATATAAATAAAATATATAGAATATATTAATAGGGTTTCAAAATTATTTAGTAAACGAAGGTAACGCTCAAGTGTCATTTGATTGACAGTAAACGAGTTAAAAAGAAACTTATGTAATTTTAAAATAAACGGTTAGCCGAAAATGAGTTTTATAAATTTTAGGCTTATTGAAAATGTATTTAGGAACTATTTGTTAAGTTTTAACATTTTTTTATATATTTTACCCAGAATTGAGAGGGACAGTTGATGTAATTTTTATTTAACAAATTAATGATCGAATTTTATACCATACTGACCAAAATAAATAAATATAGTTAATTTAAAAATATGGGATTTTTCTGAAAAACTTTTCTCCGTCACTACTTAGCAACGAGGTACGAAATACCATCCATTAGAAAGTGTCAGCAGATAAAATTTTAAGATTATCTTTTATACACGTTTTGTTTAAATAAATATATTTATTTAATATATATATATATATATATATCTTTACTATTTTTGTTTTGCTGACTTTTTAACACAACCTTACAAACCCAAATTTCATATTATAACATGCATCGTACACTTGCTTTATGTGTTTTGTCCACTGTTGCAAAACACCCCGTCTCGAGCCGTCTCGACGCCCGTCTCGACGGTTCGGTGACTAGTCCGTCCCGTCTCGAAAAAAACCGTCTAATATGACAGTCAACGGTCAAAATTTGGGTCAAAGTTGAAAAAAATTGGGTCAAAGTCGGTCAAAATTCAGAAAAGCCTGAAAATCGGTAAAATCGCTAAAATATATCGTATTTTAGTTTGAATTTTTTGTATTAAATTAACGATGATAGCAATTATGGGTACAAATTAATTAATTAAAGTTTTTAGCTAAAAAATATGTATACATATATGCATTTTTATACTTATATATTTAAAAGTCAACTTTGGTCAACGTCCGTCTCGACCCCCGTCTCGACCCCGTCTCGAACGTTTCGACCTTTTTAGGACCCGACCGTCTCGACCCCGTCTCACGTCTTTTGCAACCTTGGTTTTGTCCTCCAGAATCTTTAATATTCATATATAGATATACATAGCTTATAGATTTTTAAAAACACACACATATTGCTTCTTCTTCACTCCCAGTTCTATATATTATATACATTGCATATGACATATATTATCACCCACATTCACACAAAACCACCTTAGATAAACCACCACCCTATTTGACCAACATCTTCAAACATCCACCATCATAAACGCTACCTTGCAACTATCGACAATCATCACCAACAGTTCATCAAACTCACCATGATCATCACCCAATCCTTCTTTGAGCAATCATTCGGCAACCACCATCAACGAAACACCATCATTCATCACCTCTTTTGATGGTTTCATTGTTCGTCTCCAACCCAAACCAAAACGATCACCCATGAACTTAAATTTTGTGTTGTTATAGAAACCCACAAGAACCATCACCATTAACAAATTCTAACATCTTTTGTTTCATGGTTCAACCGACACCACCTTAATCACAACCGACCATCACCATGAGCTGTAGTGACCCGAACTTTTACATGTTTATATATATTAATTGAGATTGATATTTACATGATTAAATGTTTCCAACATGTTAAGCAATCAAACTTGTTAAGACTTGATTAATTGAAATATGTTTCATATAGACAATTGACCACCCAAGTTGACCGGTGATTCACGAACGTTAAAACTTGTAAAAACTATACGATGACATATATATGGTTATATATATAGTTAACATGTTTTTATTATAAGTATGTATCTCATTAGGTATTTTAACAATGAGTTATATACATAAAAATGAGACTATTAATTTAAAAAACTCGAAAACGATATATATAACGATTATCGTTATAACAACGTCTTACTAGGTACATATGAATCATATTAAGATATTGATACACTTGGTTAATTATGTTAAATGATAAGTAAATATATTATTAAGTGTATTAACAATGAAATACATATGTAAAAATAAGACTACTAACTTAATGATTTCGAAACGAGACATATATGTAACGATTATCGTTGTAACGACATTTAACTGTATATACATCATACTGAGATATATTATATATATCATAATATCATGTTAATATAACAATTTAACATCTCATTTGTTATAATAAACAATGGGTTAACAACATTCAACAAGATCATTAACCTAAAGGTTTCAAAACAACATTTACATGTAACGACTAACGATGACTTAACGACTCAGTTAAAATGTATATACATGTAGTGTTTTAATATGTATTCATACACTTTTGAAAGACTTCAAGACACTTATCAAAATACTTCTACTTAACAAAAAATGCTTACAATTACATCCTCGTTCAGTTTCATCAACAATTCTACTCGTATGCACCCGTATTCATACTCGTACAATATACAGCTTTTAGATGTATGTACTATTGGTATATACACTCCAATGATCAGCTCTTAGCAGCCCATGTGAGTCACCTAACACATGTGGGAACCATCATTTGGCAACTAGCATGAAATATCTCATAAAATTACAAAAATATGAGTAATCATTCATGACTTATTTACATGAAAACAAAATTACATATCCTTTATATCTAATCCATACACCAACGACCAAAAACACCTACAAACACTTTCATTCTTCAATTTTCTTCATCTAATTGATCTCTCTCAAGTTCTATCTTCAAGTTCTAAGTGTTCTTCATAAATTCCAAAAGTTCTAGTTTCATAAAATCAAGAATACTTTCAAGTTTGCTAGCTCACTTCCAATCTTGTAAGGTGATCATCCAACCTCAAGAAATCTTTGTTTCTTACAGTAGGTTATCATTCTAATACAAGGTAATAATCATATTCAAACTTTGGTTCAATTTCTATAACTATAACAATCTTATTTCAAGTGATGATCTTACTTGAACTTGTTTTCGTGTCATGATTCTGCTTCAAGAACTTCGAGCCATCCAAGGATCCGTTGAAGCTAGATCCATTTTTCTCTTTTCCAGTAGGTTTATCCAAGGAACTTAAGGTAGTAATGATGTTCATAACATCATTCGATTCATACATATAAAGCTATCTTATTCGAAGGTTTAAACTCGTAATCACTAGAACATAGTTTAGTTAATTCTAAACTTGTTCGCAAACAAAAGTTAATCCTTCTAACTTGACTTTTAAAATCAAATAAACACATGTTCTATATCTATATTATATGCTAACTTAATGATTTAAAACCTGGAAACACGAAAAACACCGTAAAACCGGATTTACGCCGTCGTAGTAACACCGCGGGCTGTTTTGGGTTAGTTAATTAAAAACTATGATAAACTTTGATTTAAAAGTTGTTATTCTGAGAAAATGATTTTTATTATGAACATGAAACTATATCCAAAAATTATGGTTAAACTCAAAGTGGAAGTATGTTTTCTAAAATGGTCATCTAGACGTCGTTCTTTCGACTGAAATGACTACCTTTACAAAAATGACTTGTAACTTATTTTTCCGACTATAAACCTATATTTTTTCTGTTTAGATTCATAAAATAGAGTTCAATATGAAACCATAGCAATTTGATTCACTCAAAACGGATTTAAAATGAAGAAGTTATGGGTAAAACAAGATTGGATAATTTTTCTCATTTTAGCTACGTGAAAATTGGTAACAAATCTATTCCAACCATAACTTAATCAACTTGTATTGTATATTATGTAATCTTGAGATACCATAGACACGTATACAATGTTTCGACCTATCATGTCGACACATCTATATATATTTCGGAACAACCATAGACACTCTATATGTGAATGTTGGAGTTAGCTATACAGGGTTGAGGTTGATTCCAAAATATATATAGTTTGAGTTGTGATCAATACTGAGATATGTATACACTGGGTCGTGGATTGATTCAAGATAATATTTATCGATTTATTTCTGTACATCTAACTGTGGACAACTAGTTGTAGGTTACTAACGAGGACAGCTGACTTAATAAACTTAAAACATCAAAATATATTAAAAGTGTTGTAAATATATTTTGAACATACTTTGATATACATGTATATATTGTTATAGGTTCGTGAATCAACCAGTGGCCAAGTCTTACTTCCCGACGAAGTAAAAATCTGTGAAAGTGAGTTATAATCCCACTTTTAAAATCTAATATTTTTGGGATGAGAATACATGCAGGTTTTATAAATGATTTACAAAATAGACACAAGTACGTGAAACTACATTCTATGGTTGAATTATCGAAATCGAATATGCCCCTTTTTATTAAGTCTGGTAATCTAAGAATTAGGGAACAGACACCCTAATGGACGCGAATCCTAAAGATAGATCTATTGGGCCTAACAAACCCCATCCAAAGTACCGGATGCTTTAGTACTTCGAAATTTATATCATATCCGAAGGGTGTCCCGGAATGATGGGGATATTTTTATATATGCATCTTGTTAATGTCGGTTACCAGGTGTTCACCATATGAATGATTTTTATCTCTATGTATGGGATGTGTATTGAAATATGAAATCTTGTGGTCTATTATTATGATTTGATATATATAGGTTAAACCTATAACTCACCAACATTTTTGTTGACGTTTTAAGCATGTTTATTCTCAGGTGATTATTAAGAGCTTCCGCTGTCGCATACTTAAATAAGGACGAGATTTGGAGTCCATGCTTGTATGATATTGTGTAAAAACTGCATTCAAGAAACTTATTTTGTTGTAACATATTTGTATTGTAAACCATTATGTAATGGTCGTGTGTAAACGGAATATTTTAGATTATCATTATTTGATAATCTACGTAAAGCTTTTTAAACCTTTATTGATGAAATAAAGGTTATGGTTTGTTTTAAAATGAATGCAGTCTTTGAAAAACGTCTCATATAGAGGTCAAAACCTCGCAACGAAATCAATTAATATGGAACGTTTTTAATCAATAAGAACGGGACATTTCAGTTGGTATCAGAGCGTTGGTCTTAGAGAACCAGAATTTTGCATTAGTGTGTCTTATCGAGTTTGTTAGGATGCATTAGTGAGTCTGGACTTCGACCGTGTTTACTTGAAAAATGATTGCTTAACAAATTTTGTTGGAAACTATATATTTTTAACATATGAATATTATGTGATATATAAATCTCTTAACGTGTTTGATATTATGTGATAGATGTCTACCTCTAGAACAAGTCCCATTGACTCACCTAATAATAATGAAGAGTCAAATGTAAATTGGAATGATTCGTGGACTGATTCACAAGTTCCCGAAGAGGAACCGGAAGAAGAGTCGGAACCGGAAGAAGAATCGGAACCGGACGAAGAATCGGAACCGGAAGAAGAATCGGAACCGGTGGGGGAAATAATAAAACGGTTAAGTAAAAGAGAATCCTCAACCAACCGACCAAGGTTAATTATGGTCAATGGTGTTTCCGCCAAGGAAGCAAAATATTGGGAGGATTACCAATTCTCCGATGAATCAGATTCCGACAAGAATTCCGATGATGTTATAGAAATTACCCCAACTGAATTTAAAAAGGCAAAAGAAAATAATAAGGGAAAGGGCATAAAAATAGAGAAATCTAATTCCAACCCCGATGAACTTTATATGTATCGTCAACCCCCGAAGTCCTTAAGTTTTAACAATGACCCGGGAACCTCTAAACCACCGGGTTTTTCTAAACCAATGTGGAAAATTACGGCTCGTATTAGGGGAACATCATATATCCCTAGAAACTTGGCAAAACGAACCAAAACCGAAGAAGAAGAAACGAGCGAGTCGGAATAAGATAGTTGTATTCGTGTGGTGTAATATATGTAATATAGTGTTCTTATGCTTTATGATATATGTAAAAATTGCTTGTATTAATAAGTATTTTTTTATGAATCTAACTCTTGTCTATTTTACAGTTTAAAAACACAAAATGGATAGACAACCCAATATTTTAAGAGACCTACCCGGAGACATGATTGATGAAATCTTGTCTAGAGTCGGCCAGAATTCCTCGGCACAACTATTTAAGGCGAGATCAGTTTGTAAGACATTCGAAGAACGTTCCAAGAATGTCTTGGTTTATAAGAGACTTTCGTTTGAAAGATGGGGGATATCACATTGGGAAACCCATAAGTTACGATGTGTTTACTTTGACGCATATATTGCGGGGAACCCAAATGCTATTTTACGCAACGGGTTAAGAAATTATTTTGACTCAATATATCCGAATATTGGACTTCGTGATTTAGAAAAAGCGGCTAACATGCAACATAAAGAAGCATGTTATGCTAACGGATTAGTAATGTTCGCTTCTCACCAAAGTGAGAACAAGAACATCGGGCTACAACTATTAAACAAAACGTTTCCACAAGTGACGGAGTCGGTAATTGGGGTAAGAAATGAGGTTTTTAGATTATTACGGGACTGTTGGACATTACGTAACCCTCGTCCCTTTGACGACGTTACAACACGCTGTCTTATAAACGGCCATAACGGTTATGTTGCACAAGACCAAGGATGGGAAGTAGTCCTAGTAAAACCAGAATGCATGACTTGTTTCTGGACGTATGAATTACGTGTCTTTATTGCCTTTGCTGAACGACTTGTGTACTAGCTAGAATTATCTTCACAACTATCTTGTATCAAAGTTATTGTGTGCTATATTTCAAGCTTTATGTAAAATAAGCGGTATTGTAAGTTTGTAAAATATTGTATAAAAGTTTGAACGTGAAATATTATTATAATCAGTTTTTCATATAGAATTGTAGTAGTTGAATTGTATATTAGCTACTAAGTATGAACTTAACGGGTAGGTACTACCCGAATTTAAACTTATAAAACGCTAATATGAAGAAAAAGCTTTTATAAATGAGTTCATATTATGCTACGAAATACTATTAACTACTCTTAATATTCTGTATGATTAACTTGTTCCATTTGACTATTTTGAAGGAAATGGCACCGACTACTCGACACACCGTGAATATGAATGAAGAGGAATTCCGTACTTTTCTAGCTTCAAACATAGCCGCAGTACAGGCTGCACTACATACCAACAATAACCTTGGATCTACCAGTACAGGAAATCGTGTAGGATGCACCTACAAAGAATTCACTGCCTGCAAACCTTTGGAATTTGATGGAACCGAAGGACCGATCGGATTGAAACGGTGGACCGAGAAGGTCGAATCGGTGTTTGCCATAAGTAAGTGTACTAAAGAGGACAAAGTGAAGTACGCTACACATACCTTCACAGGTTCTGCGTTAACATGGTGGAATACCTATCTAGAGCAAGTGGGACAAGACGATGCGTACGCACTACCGTGGTCAGCATTCAAGCACTTGATGAACGAGAAGTACCGTCCCAGAACCGAGGTCAATAAGCTCAAGACAGAACTTAGAGGGTTACGAACCCAAGGATTTGATATTACCACGTACGAAAGACGATTCACAGAATTGTGCCTATTGTGTCCGGGAGCATTCGAAGATGAGGAAGAGAAGATCGACACGTTTGTGAAAGGATTACCGGAAAGAATCCAAGAAGATATAAGTTCACACGAGCCCGCCTCCATACAACAGGCATGTAGAATGGCTCACAAACTCGTGAACCAGATTGAAGAAAGAATTAAAGAACAGACTGCTGAAGAGGCCAATGTGAAGCAAGTCAAAAGAAAGTGGGAGGAAAACGGTGATAAGAATCACCAATACAACAACAACAGCAATTACAACAATAATCGCAACAATTATCCCAACAATCGCAACATCAATCGCAACTACAACAAACGGCCCAACAACAACAACAACAACAACAACAACAACAACAACAACAGCAACTACAACAATCATCCCAACAACAATAATAACCGCAACAACAACAATAATCAGAAGCAGCTATGCCAAAGGTGTGAAAAGAATCACTCGGGGTTCTGCACCAAATTTTGCAACAAGTGTAAAAGAAATGGTCATAGCGCGGCGAAGTGTGAGGTCTACGGACCAGGGGTTAATAGAACGAAAGGAACAAATGGTGTCGGAACGAGTAATGGCGGAGCAAGTAGTGTCGGAGCAAGTTATGCCAATGTAGTTTGTTATAAATGTGGAAAACCGGGCCACATTATTAATGCGGCAGAGGCACAGGAAGACCCGGAGCTTGTTACGGGTACGTTTCTTATTGACAATAAATCTGCTTACGTTTTATTTGATTCGGGTGCGGATAGAAGCTATATGAGTAGAGATTTTTGTGCTAAATTAAGTTGTCCATTGACGCCTTTGGATAGTAAATTTTTACTCGAATTAGCAAATGGTAAATTAATTTCAGCAGATAATATATGTCGGAATCGAGAAATTAAACTGGTTAGCGAAACATTTAAGATTGATTTGATACCAGTAGAGTTAGGGAGTTTTGATGTGATAATCGGTATGGACTGGTTGAAAGAAGTGAAAGCGGAGATCGTTTGTTACAAAAATGCAATTCGCATTATACGAGAAAAAGGAAAACCCTTAATGGTGTACGGAGAAAAGGGCAACACGAAGCTACATCTTATTAGTAATTTGAAGGCACAAAAACTAATAAGAAAAGGTTGCTATGCTGTTCTAGCACACGTCGAGAAAGTACAAACTGAAGAAAAGAGCATCAATGATGTTCCCGTCGCAAAAGAATTTCCTGATGTATTTCCGAAAGAATTACCGGGATTACCCCCACATCGATCCGTTGAATTTCAAATAGATCTTGTACCAGGAGCTGCACCAATAGCTCGTGCTCCTTACAGACTCGCACCCAGCGAGATGAAAGAACTACAAAGCCAATTACAAGAACTTTTAGAGCGTGGTTTCATTCGACCAAGCACATCACCGTGGGGAGCTCCTGTTTTGTTTGTCAAGAAGAAAGATGGTACATTCAGGTTGTGTATCGACTACCGAGAGTTGAACAAACTTACCATCAAGAACCGCTACCCACTACCGAGAATCGATGACTTATTTGATCAACTACAAGGCTCGTCTGTTTATTCGAAGATTGACTTACGTTCCGGGTATCATCAAATGCGGGTGAAAGAAGATGATATTCCAAAGACTGCTTTCAGAACACGTTACGGTCATTACGAGTTTATGGTCATGCCGTTTGGTTTAACTAATGCACCAGCTGTGTTCATGGACCTTATGAACCGAGTGTGTGGACCATACCTTGACAAGTTTGTCATTGTTTTCATTGATGACATACTTATTTACTCAAAGAATGACCAAGAACACGGTGAACATTTGAGAAAGGTGTTAGAAGTATTGAGGAAGGAAGAATTGTACGCTAAGTTTTCAAAGTGTGCATTTTGGTTAGAAGAAGTTCAATTCCTCGGTCACATAGTGAACAAAGAAGGTATTAAGGTGGATCCGGCAAAGATAGAAACTGTTGAAAAGTGGGAAACCCCGAAAACTCCAAAACACATACGCCAATTTTTAGGACTAGCTGGTTACTACAGAAGGTTCATCCAAGACTTTTCCAGAATAGCAAAACCCTTGACTGCATTAACGCATAAAGGGAAGAAATTTGAATGGAATGATGAATAAGAGAAAGCGTTTCAGTTATTGAAGAAAAAGCTAACTACAGCACCTATATTGTCATTGCCTGAAGGGAATGATGATTTTGTGATTTATTGTGATGCATCAAAGCAAGGTCTCGGTTGTGTATTAATGCAACGAACGAAGGTGATTGCTTATGCGTCTAGACAATTGAAGATTCACGAACAAAATTATACGACGCATGATTTGGAATTAGGCGCGGTTGTTTTTGCATTAAAGACTTGGAGGCACTACTTATATGGGGTCAAAAGTATTATATATACCGACCACAAAAGTCTTCAACACATATTTAATCAGAAACAACTGAATATGAGGCAGCATAGGTGGATTGAATTATTGAATGATTACGACTTTGAGATTCGTTACCACCCGGGGAAGGCAAATGTGGTAGCCGATGCCTTGAGCAGGAAGGACAGAGAACCCATTCGAGTAAAATCTATGAATATAATGATTCATAATAACATTACTACTCAAATAAAGGAGGCGCAACAAGGAGTTTTAAAAGAGGGAAATTTAAAGGATGAAATACCCAAAGGATCAGAGAAGCATCTTAATATTCGGGAAGACGGAACCCGGTATAGGGCTGAAAGGATTTGGGTACCAAAATTTGGAGATATGAGAGAAATGGTACTTAGAGAAGCTCATAAAACCAGATACTCAATACATCCTGGAACGGGGAAGATGTACAAGGATCTCAAGAAACATTTTTGGTGGCCGGGTATGAAAGCCGATGTTGCTAAATACGTAGGAGAATGTTTGACGTGTTCTAAGGTCAAAGCTGAGCATCAGAAACCATCAGGTCTACTTCAACAACCCGAAATCCCGGAATGGAAATGGGAAAACATTACCATGGATTTCATCACTAAATTGCCAAGGACTGCAAGTGGTTTTGATACTATTTGGGTAATAGTTGATCGTCTCACCAAATCAGCACACTTCCTGCCAATAAGAGAAGATGACAAGATGGAGAAGTTAGCACGACTGTATTTGAAGGAAGTCATCTCCAGACATGGAATACCAATCTCTATTATCTCTGATAGGGATGGCAGATTTATTTCAAGATTCTGGCAGACATTACAGCAAGCATTAGGAACTCGTCTAGACATGAGTACTGCCTATCATCCACAAACTGATGGGCAGAGCGAAAGGACGATACAAACGCTTGAAGACATGCTACGAGCATGTGTTATTGATTTCGGAAACAGTTGGGATCGACATCTACCGTTAGCAGAATTTTCCTACAACAACAGCTACCATTCAAGCATTGAGATGGCGCCGTTTGAAGCACTTTATGGTAGAAAGTGCAGGTCTCCGATTTGTTGGAGTGAAGTGGGGGATAGACAGATTACGGGTCCGGAGATTATACAAGAAACTACCGAGAAGATCATCCAAATTCAACAACGGTTGAAAACCGCCCAAAGTAGACAAAAGAGCTACGCTGACATTAAAAGAAAAGATATAGATTTTGAAATTGGGGAGATGGTCATGCTTAAAGTTGCACCTTGGAAAGGCGTTGTTCGATTTGGTAAACGAGGGAAATTAAATCCAAGGTATATTGGACCATTCAAGATTATTGATCGTGTCGGACCAGTAGCTTACCGACTAGAGTTACCTCAACAACTCGCGGCTGTACATAACACTTTCCACGTCTCGAATTTGAAGAAATGTTTTGCTAAAGAAGATCTCACTATTCCGTTAGATGAAATCCAAATCAACGAAAAACTTCAATTCATCGAAGAACCCGTCGAAATAATGGATCGTGAGGTTAAAAGACTTAAGCAAAACAAGATACCAATTGTTAAGGTTCGATGGAATGCTCGTAGAGGACCCGAGTTCACCTGGGAGCGTGAAGATCAGATGAAGAAGAAATATCCGCATCTATTTCCAGAAGATTCGTCAACACCTTCAACAGCTTAAAATTTCGGGACGAAATTTAATTAACGGGTAGGTACTGTAGTGACCCGAACTTTTACATGTTTATATATATTAATTGAGATTGATATTTACATGATTAAATGTTTCCAACATGTTAAGCAATCAAACTTGTTAAGACTTGATTAATTGAAATATGTTTCATATAGACAATTGACCACCCAAGTTGACCGGTGATTCACGAACGTTAAAACTTGTAAAAACTATACGATGACATATATATGGTTATATATATAGTTAACATGTTTTTATTATAAGTATGTATCTCATTAGGTATTTTAACAATGAGTTATATACATAAAAATGAGACCATTAATTTAAGAAACTCGAAAACGATATATATAACGATTATCGTTATAACAACGTCTTACTAGGTACATATGAATCATATTAAGATATTGATACACTTGGTTAATTATGTTAAATGATAAGTAAATATATTATTAAGTGTATTAACAATGAAATACATATGTAAAAATAAGACTACTAACTTAATGATTTCGAAACGAGACATATATGTAACGATTATCGTTGTAACGACATTTAACTGTATATACATCATACTGAGATATATTATATATCATAATATCATGATAATATAACAATTTAACATCTCATTTGTTATAATAAACAATGGGTTAACAACATTCAACAAGATCATTAACCTAAAGGTTTCAAAACAACATTTACATGTAACGACTAACGATGACTTAACGACTCAGTTAAAATGTATATACATGTAGTGTTTTAATATGTATTCATACACTTTTGAAAGACTTCAAGACACTTATCAAAATACTTCTACTTAACAAAAAATGCTTACAATTACATCCTCGTTCAGTTTCATCAACAATTCTACTCGTATGCACCCGTATTCGTACTCGTACAATACACAGCTTTTAGATGTATGTACTATTGGTATATACACTCCAATGATCAGCTCTTAGCAGCCCATGTGAGTCACCTAACACATGTGGGAACCATCATTTGGCAACTAGCATGAAATATCTCATAAAATTACAAAAATATGAGTAATCATTCATGACTTATTTACATGAAAACAAAATTACATATCCTTTATATCTAATCCATACACCAACGACCAAAAACACCTACAAACACTTTCATTCTTCAATTTTCTTCATCTAATTGATCTCTCTCAAGTTCTATCTTCAAGTTCTAAGTGTTCTTCATAAATTCCAAAAGTTCTAGTTTCATAAAATCAAGAATACTTTCAAGTTTGCTAGCTCACTTCCAATCTTGTAAGGTGATCATCCAACCTCAAGAAATCTTTGTTTCTTACAGTAGGTTATCATTCTAATACAAGGTAATAATCATATTCAAACTTTGGTTCAATTTCTATAACTATAACAATCTTATTTCAAGTGATGATCTTACTTGAACTTGTTTTCGTGTCATGATTCTGCTTCAAGAACTTCGAGCCATCCAAGGATCCGTTGAAGCTAGATCCATTTTTCTATTTTCCAGTAGGTTTATCCAAGGAACTTAAGGTAGTAATGATGTTCATAACATCATTCGATTCATACATATAAAGCTATCTTATTCGAAGGTTTAAACTCGTAATCACTAGAACATAGTTTAGTTAATTCTAAACTTGTTCGCAAACAAAAGTTAATCCTTCTAACTTGACTTTTAAAATCAAATAAACACATGTTCTATATCTATATTATATGCTAACTTAATGATTTAAAACCTGGAAACACGAAAAACACCGTAAAACCGGATTTACGCCGTCGTAGTAACACCGCGGGCTGTTTTGGGTTAGTTAATTAAAAACTATGATAAACTTTGATTTAAAAGTTGTTATTCTGAGAAAATTATTTTTATTATGAACATGAAACTATATCCAAAAATTATGGTTAAACTCAAAGTGGAAGTATGTTTTCTAAAATGGTCATCTAGACGTCGTTCTTTCGACTGAAATGACTACCTTTACAAAAACGACTTGTAACTTATTTTTCCGACTATAAACCTATATTTTTTCTGTTTAGATTCATAAAATAGAGTTCAATATGAAACCATAGCAATTTGATTCACTCAAAACGGATTTAAAATGAAGAAGTTATGGGTAAAACAAGATTGGATAATTTTTCTCATTTTAGCTACGTGAAAATTGGTAACAAATCTATTCCAACCATAACTTAATCAACTTGTATTGTATATTATGTAATCTTGAGATACCATAGACATGTATACAATGTTTCGACCTATCATGTCGACACATCTATATATATTTCGGAACAACCATAGACACTCTATATGTGAATGTTGGAGTTAGCTATACAGGGTTGAGGTTGATTCCAAAATATATATAGTTTGAGTTGTGATCAATACTGAGATACGTATACACTGGGTCGTGGATTGATTCAAGATAATATTTATCGATTTATTTCTGTACATCTAACTGTGGACAACTAGTTGTAGGTTACTAACGAGGACAGCTGACTTAATAAACTTAAAACATCAAAATATATTAAAAGTGTTATAAATATATTTTGAACATACTTTGATATACATGTATATATTGTTATAGGTTCGTGAATCAACCAGTGGCCAAGTCTTACTTCCCGACGAAGTAAAAATCTGTGAAAGTGAGTTATAGTCCCACTTTTAAAATCTAATATTTTTGGGATGAGAATACATGCAGGTTTTATAAATGATTTACAAAATAGACACAAGTACGTGAAACTACATTCTATGGTTGAATTATCGAAATCGAATATGCCCCTTTTTATTAAGTCTGGTAATCTAAGAATTAGGGAACAGACACCCTAATTGACGCGAATCCTAAAGATAGATCTATTGGGCCTAACAAACCCCATCCAAAGTACCGGATGCTTTAGTACTTCGAAATTTATATCATATCCGAAGGGTGTCCCGGAATGATGGGGATATTTTTATATATGCATCTTGTTAATGTCGGTTACCAGGTGTTCACCATATGAATGATTTTTATCTCTATGTATGGGATGTGTATTGAAATATGAAATCTTGTGGTCTATTATTATGATTTGATATATATAGGTTAAACCTATAACTCACCAACATTTTTGTTGACGTTTTAAGCATGTTTATTCTCAGGTGATTATTAAGAGCTTCCGCTGTCGCATACTTAAATAAGGACGAGATTTGGAGTCCATGCTTGTATGATATTGTGTAAAAACTGCATTCAAGAAACTTATTTTGTTGTAACATATTTGTATTGTAAACCATTATGTAATGGTCGTGTGTAAACGGAATATTTTAGATTATCATTATTTGATAATCTACGTAAAGCTTTTTAAACCTTTATTGATGAAATAAAGGTTATGGTTTGTTTTAAAATGAATGCAGTCTTTGAAAAACGTCTCATATAGAGGTCAAAACCTCGCAACGGAATCAATTAATATGGAACGTTTTTAATGAATAAGAACGGGACATTTCATGAGCCACCACCGTACCGCCATGTTCTCTCTCTCTCTCTCTCTCTCTCTCTCTCTCTCTCTTCTACTTTGATAGCTCGCACCCTTGTCCCCTTTTTCGGAGAACAACCACCACCCTACCACTACCATCAGTCGACTCAAGCCCAAAACCGAACACCACTACAAACCATCACCATACGCTAGCTGGTCCTGTTTGCTTTTGATTTTAGTCCGAGTAACAACCACAACCCAAACCCATGGTTCATGGATACTCTTTATTGCCTCTTGTTCCATCGTCAATCACATTCACTTTAACCGTATCACCACCATCGACAACCTTCCACCACCCTATAACCACCAACCATTTCCATTCCGTTTTTAAACAACCTGCAAATCATCATCAAATCGATCACTTCGGTTGCTACCTCTATTTTCCTGTTTTTATTAACTTTAACCGTCACCCAGTAATCCTCATCAATCACGTAATTCTCACTGTTATTTGTTCATTTCTACGATCGCAAACCAATACCCAGCTCGTCTTATACAACTATCTGTTGTAGTGTTCTGTTGCCGAGACCCAAACAACCAAACCCCACTTGCTAATAAACATGAAAGGTGATTCGCATATAAAGGATGATTGTATATTTTTGGTTTTAAATAGCTTGCATAACCTCCCTTTTCTCTAATGGCCGACAAAAAAAAATATATAAACAAATAAAAACCAACTACAACCCATGTGCAAAGTTACAAACCCTTTTGTCTGATTCGGTGCTTAAATTGGAATATTCCTATTTGGGCTTCTTAAATTGATATGGATTATGCATATGTTAACTGGGCCGTGTAAGTGTTTTTGTTATTGGGCCAAATTACATGTGGTTACCGAAATTTACTGTTGGGTCGTGACCCAAGTATTTTGGTTGGGCCGTATTATCTGTTTGTTGGGTTTGGGAACTGCCTATGGGCTGAAAGAGATGCAGGCCAGACGAGATGATCATAAATGTTGAGAAATGATAAAGGCTTTTATATATATTAAATAAATAAAAACGCGAGATAATACTAGAAAGTGATAAGTGGAGCAGTGGTTGAGTGCGGTGAACTGGAGGTCGTGGGTTCGAGCTTGGGCAGAGGCATATTTTTTTAGAAACCTTTTAAGGTAGTCTTTATTATTATTATTATTATTAGAAAAAGTATTATTATTATTATTAATGTCATTATCACAAATATTATTATTATTATTATTATTAACATATGACTTTTTATTTATTTTTAGTAGTATTATCTTTATTATTAATATAACTACAGGTATAAATATTAAAATACAAAATAAATATATATATAACTTTTAAAATAACAAATATATGACTAAACTAAATAAATAATATATATATATATATATAAACTGGTTTGATTATTATTACATGTTAGTTATATGTTTTAATATATATAAATGATATAGGTTCGAGAATCTGAGGCCAACCCTGCAATTGTTCAGTTCCGTCGTATGCATATTGTTACTACAAAATATCGTATAGTGAGTTTCATTTGCTCCCTTTTTAAATGCTTTTGCAATATATATTTTTGGGACTGAGAATACATGCGCTGCTTTTATAAATGCTTTACGAAATAGACACAAGTAATCGAAACTACATTCTATTGTTGGATTATCGAATCGAATATCACCCCTTTTAGCTTGGTAGCCTAAGAATTAGGGAACAGACACCCTAATTGACGCGAATCCTAAAGGTAGATCTACGGGCACTAACACCCCCCATACTGGAAAATAGTATGCTTTAGTACTTCGAGTTTATATTGGGGATATTCTATATGCATTATGTTAATGTCGGTTACCAGGTGTTCAATCTATATGAATGATTTTTAAACACTTGCGAGTGTATGATTATTGAATAAAGAAAATCTTGTGGTCTATTAAAATTATAGAAATGATTGATTACGATAAACTAATGAACTCACCAACCTTTTGGTTGACACTTTAAAGCATGTTTATTCTCAGGTATTAAGAAAATCTTTCGCTGTGCATTTGCTCATTTTAAAGATATTACTTGGAGTCATTCATGGCATATTTCAAAAGACGTTGCATTCGAGTCGTTGAGTTCATCAAGATTGATAATAAATCATTCATAGTTTGAATATATTATGAGATAGTATGCATGGCTGTCAACTTTCGTTGTAATAAAAGTCTGTCTTTTAAAAACGAATGCAATGTTTGTAAAATGTATCATTTAGAGGTCAAATACCTCGCAATGTATTCATATGTTTTTGTATTCGTCCTTATGAATTAGGACGGGTCATCTCAATTAGTATCAAAAACATTGTATACGATAACGTTAGTATTGCACACACTTTATATAATGTATGATAACATGAGTATGAGGTATATAAAACATTAGTATCGTAAACGTTAGTATTGAATACAATTACATTACAACAATCAGTTGTTCTCATTCAATGTCGCAAAGATTCTTGAACATAGAGTGATACGTTTATGAGCCCGTCCGTTAAAATACATATCGCAAATGTAAAAAAATTGATATACTTTAAATTTACTTAAATATCATATTTGTATTTAGTATAAATATTTGATTGTTTATTTAAATTAAGTTATATACCTAATTTTATTAGAGTTTATTCATTTATTTCCCGTACATTTCACACACACATTTATGTTGTGGAGTATAATTTATGCTCAAATATAATCTTATGTATTAGGGTGTAGATCTTGTTTACTACTTTTTATGTGTATACCTGCTAATAGCTGAATTAATATTTAAGTAATTGTATTGTACTTAGAATATGATTCAAAAAATATTAACTTTTATATTTATATATTATTTTATTTATTTATTTAATTTAAATTATTATTTAAATTTATATTTTTGTTAACGCCAAATGTAAGTTTTATTGCTCATGTTACTTTCATTTTTATATTTATATTATTTAATTTATTTAATTTGATATTTAAAGTAATTATATTTTATTTAGAATATGAATACTTTCCTTATTTGGGAAAATCAATTAAATAGATGGGAAGAACGATAGAATGACACGTGACAAGAATAAAGGAGGAGTTGACACGTCAGCATAATGGCACGCGTTTTAATATATATATATATATATATATATATATATATATATATATATATATATATACATACATAAATACCAAATACAGATCGAGTATGAATCGTTTGTCAGAAGAAAAATCATATCTCTTCTTTATATATATATATATATATATATATATATATATATATATATATATATATATATATATATATATATATATATATATATATATAAATCATATATTAAATTATTTCCATCTTTTTCAAACTTGACCACCAAACAATAATAATTGCATTTTATATGAAAATTAAAATTTTAAATTGATTTCGATTAATAAATTAATTACACAATTAATTAACTAATTGAATATAAGTATTTTAATTTGTTACGTAACTTGAATAATATATATATATATATACCTTGAACATTAATCCTACAAATTTCCTGTTAGTTTCGAGAGAGAAGAGTGTGGGAAAAGCATCCTGGAGAATACTGTCGCCAACCCAGATATCGCACCAAAGCTTGTGTTGAGATAAGTGAAAGTGGAAGTAAAGTTAGAGAAGAATAAAAGGAAAAAATCAATTTTAGTTTGGAAATGGGATTATTGCGATGTTTATAAAATCATATGTTGCTATGTTCTCTCTCCCTCAACGGCTATTTTCCAACCTGCAATTCCGATTCCGATTAATTTTCCGGTAAGCTTCACTATTTTTATTTTTTTTTAGTTTAGATCCATCATGTTTTCAATTCCCAATTCGCCATTTACCCCTAGACCGCCACCACCATGCAAAACACAACACCATTCCAATACCGCTCGTAATTGCTCTCGAATAGTTAACAATGTCAAGTATCAACCGGACAACGTAGGGGTATAGATTAAGGTTGATCGACATAGAAACAAACATACTAATCATCAATCATCCAATCGATACCCTCAAACTGTTGAATTTCCACCCTTAAACCACACACCCTTAAACCGCAACACTTCAAACACTAAAACCCTAATCATCACAAACCTTAACTCTGCTAATCAATCAATCTACAACAGATTTAAGGTACATGAAAAAGCTAAAGATCTCATAAAGAACTTTGGAAACCCTAATTACACACATCCTCAATCGAAACCTGTTAACAATTCCATCACCTCGTTCCTATTTTTTAATCTCCCTGACTCATGGAATTCGGTTAAACTATGGGGTCTGTTTAAACAACGTGGGGATTTAACAGAAGTATACGTCCCAAAGAAGCGATTAAAGAATGGGAAACGCTTTGGTTTTGTGCGTTACAAAAACATCCCTAACCACTTAATCGATTCTATGACCAGAAAATTAAACATGTTAGATGCAGATGGTATGCTATTGGTCGTCTATAAAGCTTATAATAGATACACCAGGCACACTAGTAAGCCCATCGGCCAACAGCCCACCAAACCTTCCCATTCATCTGTTAACAATTATACCTTTACAAATGCCAACATTGATGACAGAAAGTTCTCAGGCGTGATAAATAATACTCATGTCGTTCCTATTCCTGAAGCTTGTGTTGCAAATCATACCACCAAAGAGTTCTCTATAAAAATTCCAACCGATGAAAAGATTATTGAACTTTTAGGCCGTACACTAATCGGGGTGATCAAGAACATTGATCATCTTGATTACTTTGACGAAATTTGCAAATCCAAAAATCTCACCGGTTTCGTTTCCAAGTACCTAGAAGGTAAAGAAATCGTGTTACTATTTGATGACACTAGACTTGCTCTCGATGTACTTAATCTCTAGAGTTTTGGTAAAAAGACATCCGTTATGGAACTGGCTCGATGACATTAGACCATGCGACCCGGATGGATACGAATCTTTGGGTCGCCTTATTTGGATTGAGATTAGAGGCGTTCCCATAACGTGTTGGTTTGAATTTACTTTTCATAAGATCGCCAATTGTTAGGGTGAGGTAGTTGATATGCAAAATTGTGTAATTGATGAAAAAGAATCTCGAGACCTATCTTTTGGTAAGGTGTTAATAAAAACCAACTCTTTTGCTTTCATCAATGGACACGTACATATACATCATGGTTCAAAAACAACATCTGCGTACGTTATTGAAAATAATAGCATATCGATAGACTTTAACTCCTCCGATAAAGTGTCATCAGTTTGGGATGAAGATGCAATGACCAACGATTATATTTCCGACGAAGAATCATTTATGGAGGAAGAACAACATAATGATGTCAACGAGTCCCAAAAATCCGCCAATCAAAATTCCAAATTGAATGTCGATGAGTCGACATCTTTAACTAAAAGGGTTGAAACATCCAAGTTCTCACCTAACCCGAACTTTGACTCACCACCTACCGAAAAAACTATCCCTACAACCAATGAATTATTTAACTCTAATGATTCACACATCTCGGATACTCAAAAAACATACCTTCCCCACGGCATACTTGAAGATTGCAATCTACCTAATCCCATTAACACCTTAAGCCCAAATGACATCATAAACTCCATCCAATTAAATAAATTCGATTGCTCTAAACATTGGACACCCCCACTTGAGCCCATCAATTTAGATATGGATTCATCACCCATTACCACGATTCCCTCTCTTAATGACGTAGCTGTGTACACATTTTCCTCTGACCATATTAATACTTGTACAGCTACTTTTGATACCACAGATCATACCATTGTCGAACCTGTGCACATGACTATATTTGTTGAATCAACTGTTGAACCCACACCCTCGATTGTCGAAACAACCTTTCCTACACTTTCACCTATACCCATCCCAACCCCTGTCGAAGATCCGGATACTCTAAATAACCCATCTATTGTGAAACTCAAAGCTAGAAAAAAGAAAAAATCCATCGTTTTGATAAACAACAAAAAGAATAGTTCCAGGTCTAACAACCTTTGCTTTAAAAAGATTGCACGTGACAATCCAAAACCTAAATCCCCACCGATAAATCAACAAGCCATCAAACCCCCAATCGATTCTAACAAGAAGGGCACAAGATCCAAATTTCTATACATCAAACATTGTGCGAGAAGTGGACAAAAATTAAAGTTTTCGTAATTAAACCGTAAAACTCACTCCACTTCTAAAACCTCGGGTAATACTTCAAAGATGTCAATGAAAACAAAAAGCATCGACGGTAACTCTAACAAGGTATCGAACAATTCCATCGATACAAAGGTGTACGGATAAGGACTCGACATTCGGTGGGAATCAGACCACTGATCTCCACATTTTTCCAATCGCATTGTAAGTTTTCTCAATGAGTTGCATTTCTCTTAATATTCGGGGTTTGGGTCAATCGGGTAAAATTAATTGGCTTAACAATATTTGTAACAAAGAAAATCCGGTAATCCTTGGTCTTCAAGAAACCAAATGTGGCAACTCTCCTGACTCCTTAATTGAAGCCTTTTGGTATAATTCGAATCTCAAATTTGTACAAAAAGACGCAATCGGGGCTTCGGGAGGCTTGCTTCTAATTTGGGACCCGTCCATTTTTATTTTCGAACTTTCCATTGAAGGGGAATTTTTTATCGCAATTAAAGGAAAATGGGCAGATATGCTTCTGATATGTTCTTAATTAACGTTTATGGGCCTCACTCCCACCAGAAAAAACTCATATTTTGGTCTGAGCTTTCCAAACTAATCAATTCCATTGATGTTCCCTACATTATCTTTGGAGATTTTAACGAAGTTAGATCAAATTTCGAACGTCTTAATACCATCTTTAAACAAATGTGGGCGGATAACTTTAACAACTTCATAAATAACGCTAACCTTATCGACTTACCACTTGGGGGGGAAAAATACACACGTATCTGTCTCAACAAACTCAAGTTCAGGAAACTTGATCGTTTTCTCGTCTCTGAAAGCATCCTACAACTATGGCCAGACGTCTATTCAAAAACCTCGATCGTGACCTTTCAAATCATTGCTCAATCTTATTAAAAAAATTCCTTCGTTGATTTCGGACCAAAACTGTAGTGACCCGTACTTTTCCATGTTTATATATATTAATTGAGATTGATATTTACATGATTAAATGTTTTCAACATGTTAAGCAATCAAACTTGTTAAGACTTGATTAATTGAAATATGTTTCATATAGACAATTGACCATCCCAAGTTGACCGGTGATTCACGAACGTTAAAACTTGTAAAAACTATATGATGACATATATATGGATATATATATAGTTAACATGATACTATGATAAGTAAACATATCATTAAGTATATTAACAATGAACTACATATGTAAAAACAAGACTACTAACTTAATGATTTTTAAACGAGACATATATGTAACGATTATCGTTGTAAAGACATTTAATGTATATATATCATATTAAGAGATATTCATACATGATAATATCATGATAATATAATAATTTAAAATCTCATTTGATATTATAAACATTGGGTTAACAACATTTAACAAGATCGTTAACCTAAAGGTTTCAAAACAACACTTACATGTAATGACTAACGATGACTTAACGACTCACTTAAAATGTTTATACATGTAGTGTTTTAATATGTATTTATACACTTTTGAAAGACTTCAATACACTTATCAAAATACTTCTACTTAACAAAAATGCTTACAATTACATCCTCGTTCAGTTTCATCAACAATTCTACTCGTATGCACCCGTATTCGTACTCGTACAATACACAGCTTTTAGATGTATGTACTATTGGTATATACACTCCAATGATCAGCTCTTAGCAGCCCATGTGAGTCACCTAACACATGTGGGAACCATCATTTGGAAACTAGCATGAAATATCTCATAAAATTACAAAAATATGAGTAATCATTCATGACTTATTTACATGAAAACAAAATTACATATCCTTTATATCTAATCCATACACCAACGACCAAAAACACCTAAAAACACTTTCATTCTTCAATTTTCTTCATCTAATTGATCTCTCTCAAGTTCTATCTTCAAGTTCTAAGTGTTCTTCATATATTCTACAAGTTCTAGTTACATAAAATCAAGAATACTTTCAAGTTTGCTAGCTCACTTCCAATCTTGTAAGGTGATCATCTGATGTCAAAGCAGAGGGGTATAAAATACTATTAAATTTTAGCAGAAAATACTATTAAATACGATACAATTTTACACAAGATATTTATTTATTTATAGAATGGATATACTTAAACCTTGCTACAACACTTATAGGCAGTGTACCTAATCGTACAGTAGTGTAGTTTTTAGTAAGTCCGGTTCGTTCCACAGGGAAATTCTTACACAAAGCTCAACGCTATATTAGTTAACTTTTATAAAAATACAAATATATATATAGGTAATATTATTATTATAAAAGGGGGTTTTTACCGTTTAATGACCGGTTTGTCGATTTTAAAACTTTTAGTCGCAGTTAAAACCTAATGTAAAATATAAAATAAATACAAGACTTTAAATTAAAGCGTAAAGTAAATAACGATAATGAAATTGCGAATAATAAAAATGCGATAAAATTAAATTGCGATAATTAAAAGTACGATAATTAAAAGTGCGATTAAATAAAATAACAATAAATAAAAGTGCGATAATTAGAAGTGCAATTAAATATAAAATAAAGGAAATTAAATATGAAATAAAAGAATTATGCTTATTTAAACTTCCGTAATCATGATGTTTGACGTGTTGATTTTAGTTTTATGCCCATGGGTTAATTGTCCTTTGTCCTGGATTATTCAATATGTCCGTCTGGTTTTTGTCCATAACAGTCCATCAGTCATAAATATAAATTGCAAGTGTCCTTGTCAAATTATTATTATACCCGAAGTTAAATATTCCAACTAATTGGGGATTCGAATTGTAACAAGGTTTTAATACTTTGTTTAATGAATACACCAGGTTATCGACTGCGTGTAAACCAAGGTTTTACTACTTTGTTAACAATTACACCAATTACCCTTGAATGTAATTCCACCCCTGTTTTAATTATTCTAGTGGCTATTAATCCATTCCCGTGTCCGGTTAAATGAACGATTATTCGTACAAATAAATACCCCGCCCATCGTGTCCGATCGAGTGTATATGGTAATTTATAGGGACGCCCAATTGTAAATCTTTATATTAACATTAACAAACTTTCATTTAGTTAAACAAATATAAAGCCCATTAATAGCCCATAGTCTAGTTTCTACAAGTGTCGTTCTTTTGTCCAAACCCCAATTATGGTACAAAGCCCAATTACCCAATTTTAGTAATTAGCCCAACATCATGATTACTTCGTTTTAAATAAGCATAATAATAACTTAGCTACGAGACATTAATATAAAAAGGTTGAACATAACTTACAATGATTAAAAATAGCGTAGCGTTACACGGACAGAATTTCGACTTACACCCTTACAACATTCGCTAACATACCCTTATTATTAGAATTATAATTAAAATTAAAATATAAATTATAAATATAAATATATATTACTTATGAAGAGGAAGAGAAAAAGGATATATAAAACTCGTCAGAAAACTGGCTATTTATAGGACCTGACCAGCAATCTCACACCATGCGACTCGCATGGTTTTGTGCTTCTGGCCATGCGAGTCGCATGGCCACCCTGGATTCAGCCAACTACTTTTGTTTTCTTCTTGCCGACGTAATATAATAATAATAATATATATAATATATAATTATATATAATTATATATATATTATATTATATTCTTGTGCATAGTAGACTAGATATTTTTGGTCCGTTGCGTCGGGCGTTTCTTCTTGGCTCAGGTCCCGGTTCCGGATTTTCGGACGTCCTCGCGTATTATTTTATATCGTGTACTTTGCGTCTTGTAACTTGTACTCTTGTCATTTTGAGACGTTCCTCATCAATATTTTGAACCTTTTTGATTGTATCTTGTACTTTTTAGCTCTTTGGACCTTTTTGTCTTCAATTTGTCGAATCTGCCTTTTGTCTTCACCTTTTATTATTTAAACGAATATCACTTGTAAATAGAACAATTGCAACTAAAAGCTTGTCTTTCTTGAGGAATAATGCTATGAAATATATGTTCGTTTTTAGCATTATCAAATATTCCCACACTTGAGCGTTGCTTGTCCTCAAGCAATATTGTCTTGAAATACTAGAATCACTTCTTTATTCTTCATACTTTGTACATCAGTGATTTCTATACGGCGGTATAAACAATGGTAGTGACGATATGGTTTACAGTCCCACATGACTATAAAAATTTAGATCCATTAAGGAAATTGGATCTTTATGAAAACATTTGATCTTTTGAAAATTAAATCTAGTTTTTACCCTAGATAAGTTTTCCGGAATAACCCTTTACCGGTGTTTGCAAAATATTTTTGTGGGTTTGGTGGGTTTCAAATTTGAAAATTTTAGCTCAAAACTTGCGGTTTTGTGTCACCCACTTGCTAACCTTGTATTTGGAAAGCAACACGTCCAGTTTACTTGTCCCGTATATTACCTTTCGGCAAACTACCGTCCGGTTGTAAAGGAAAGCGTTGAACAAGCAACTGTTTAAGGCAATGTCCCGTGACATGCTTTTGATTATGGTCTATAACGTGTTGGACGCAATTACTATCCTTGGTAGGAGCAATAGTAAAGCTCACCCTTATAATTTTTCGGTCTGGCACAAGGTCCTGTCTTTGACCATGTTATGCAACCACCGTTCTTACGGTTGACACCCGATTTAGTTCAGGTAACCTAATGAATTCCAGGTGAATTCCTAGGATTTTACGTTCAATGGTAATGAACGCATTGAAAATGGGTTTTTCAGAAAACAAATCGGTTTATAATTTTGATCAAAATATTTTCTCGTTCAAGCTCGAGTTTAGATATCATCGAATTCCATGAGTTTGTAATTCTCAATCTTTAAGGTCAATCTCTAGGATTGAGTAATATCAGTCTTAAAAGCTGATTTTTAATCTTTAAGGAGATTATCCTTTCTGGGGATCTGATTCATTAGTCTTATCCAGCTAATTTGCACGGTGCCTCCCCATTGTACGAGATAAATCCTTCTCATGGTTAGGATAAATCTGACCACTTGGCGACCCTGTTTAATGCTGAGGTCCGTGGATTTCCTGCTGATTTTAGTGATGACTTTTCTAGATTTTTCGTCAACCTACAGCTGGTCTGAGCGACAACTTCATGACCTAAATCAAGAAGCGCGTGTCTTTTTCGGAAGACTTTACTTCCTTTTAATGATGGAATTGATTCATCGTGTAGATCCATCTCTTCTTTTCTTTCATCGGGTAAAACAGTTTAGTTTAGTCCAAAGCAAAAGTATTTTCAGTTATTTGTTACAAATATATGTGACATATGTTTAAAATAACTTGGTAAATTTTCCCACACTTGGCTTTTATTTTCCTTTTTATCGTCCTCTATTCCATTTTAAATGAATTTTAACATTTTAGTTTGTTTCTCAATTTATGTCCTTTCCGAGGTAACAATAATTTCGGTGTTAAAACCTAGTTTTATCGTTCATAAATATGTATAAACATGATTTTGAATTTATTTAATTGAAAATTTTGAAAAATTTTACTAGAATTGGGTAGTCAGTATATAAGACTAGGGCTGTTCTTTTTTATCAGAGAGCACTAGATTCTAATACAACTACTGCTTTACTAGTATTTTTAATGGTAACCAAGTGTTTAATATAAAAATTTTAAAATCCGAAAGAATTTAACCCCTTCCCACACTTAAGATCTTGCAATGCCCTCATATGCAAGAAATCAGTAACAATTTAAATTATTGAGGGTGATTTGTGTGAAAATGATTAAATTTTTACCAAAGTTTCCAAATATATTGGCGTTTGTTTGCTGAATGATAAATGGTGCACGTCATTTGTTCATTCCGTCTTGTTGTTATTTCACATACATTTTGCATCATTGTCGTCAAAATTACTTGCTTTTGCTGAACTTAATGCCAGTCTTTGAAAACGCGTTGTTTTACCCTGTTTTGTGCATAAAATAGAATACATACAATACAAATATAATCATACATGCAATTTGAAATGGAACTTTGGCATCCCACTTTAAAACTATAAGAAAAATATTAGTACACAATAATAATAAAATATCCAACATTACATAAACATAATAAAATGTTAAGTGTTTAAAATAAAAATAAAAATTACCACTTATCTCTACTGATCAGGAGGTGGGTTAGGAGGAAAATTAGGATATGGATCCCAATTCATGTTCGCGTCCGGGTTCCATGGCTGATTATAGGTGTACTGGTATGCTGCGTCATAATCATATGAATCATAGGGTGGTCTCATCTCTGGCTGATGTGCGGGATAGTATGCGGGTCGGGTCGGATAATACATCTCACCAGGCTGCAACTGGCTTATAATTTGGCGCTGATGATAATCCCATCGGCCATGCTCTCGTTGCCGGGAATGCTCGTAGTCATTCCGGCGTTGCCATGCCTCGTACTGCATATGCCTATCATAGTTCGTCATGTATTCATCCTCCATACGAATACCTAAATCAAGAGCAGTCTCCCGAACAACTCCTATAATGTTGTTCGCCTCCTCCATCTCGTCATCCGAACCTCTCTCTACCTGTCGCTGAGGTCCCTCGTATCGATATACCCGACCACGTCTCATCAATAATACCCTTGCACCGTGATAAAGGTTTGAACTTATAGTTTCACCTCCGTCCTCTATTTCGTTCATTGGACCCCCTTGGTGCTTATCTACACCTAAATACTCTCCAATGAGAGTAATGAAAATACCACCACCTATAATACTCCCCGATTTCATCCCCGAAACTACATTAGCGAGATAATAACCAACACAATAGGGAATGTTAACGAAACTCCTCGGGTCTCTAATACACTTGAGGTAGAACAAATCATTTACGGTCAATTTCTCCTTATTCCTACCCCTTTGTGTAATTGTGTTTGCTAAGAATCTATGAATCACCCGGAGTTCAGCTCTGTCTATATCTAAGTATGTATGATTTCCACTGGCGTGAAATTCATTAAAGTGGGACATACGCCTCCAGACAGCGTTAATATCAAATTCCCTATCTACCCTTTCTCCTTGGGCAATCAGGCTATTACAGTCGGGGCTCAAAAGTTCAGCAGGGGTGTAAATCTGTAAGGCCCTAGCTAAATCTATCATGGACATTCTGTACATTCGTCCACCTAACAGAAATCTAATAAAGCTTCTATCATCTATCCTCCTAACATCACTGTTTAACTTAATAGTACTAAGTAATTCTATACACCATTCCCTATATATGGTTCTACGAATGGAAAATAGGCGCATCCAATCGTTAAACTGAGAATTACCATACCTTTGCACCAATAATTCCCGAATCGGTTCGGCAAGGTCAACTGTTTCCAAAGGTACCCAGTCAATTGCCCTTGGCATTTCAACAACCTTAAAGTAGAGAATGTGCATGTTCTTTTGATAATCTGGATACTCTATCCAACATCTATCAAATCTCAGATTTGGGTGTAACTGATCTTCATTAATGTCTAAGCTCAGAATCCTTTGATGTGGAGCGAATTGACGAAACTGATTCACGAATAATTGATCTTGATCGTGATAAGGAATATGTTGCTCCTCCTGTTCTTCTTCTTCTTGTTGCATATGTTGTTCCTGTTCATGAAACATTTCCGGTTCGGGCTCTGGTTGCCTGGACGATGATGCTCCTGAACCTCCAGTATCGGCTTTCTGCAAAACACATTAAACACAAAATTTTTGCATCCAAATATGCATTAGTGTTAGCAAAATAATAACTTGAAACAATTATGATGACATGTTCAATTCATAACATATTTTATACATATTTTCCTAAAAATAACATTTATATACTTTTACATACGAAAATGTGTACAATGTTTTATCACATTTAAACTCTTAAACATGTCAACAATAATTATTATAACAATTAAACACTTGTTACATGGCATTCAAATCAAACTAGTGCTCATTTTCTTATTTTTTGTCAAGTCTACACTTTGTCAAATAAGCATATACGAAAAATGTACATCAAGTTCATAAGCATTTATCTCAAATAACATGCCAAAATAATCACTACTAGCAATGAGACAAGTTTCAAATAGCCTTTATATCAAATTATCCAAGTTCATGAATTTTTGGACTTAAAAAGTCCACTTTAATTCTCAAAAACATGTTTAGGCTCAAAGTTTGGATCAATTAACTACCTAAACATGTTACACTACTTAATTTAGCAACAATTCATGACAAAAATCGGCCATAACCTGTTTATAACAAAAAGCCCCAAATTGCTCAAGAACACAAACCCTAGATTCTTAAAAATTTGAAGTTTTTAGCTTCAATTCATGTTAAATAGCTTCTATCTAGGATATACATGCATAATATAACAACAATTTAGCTCTAATTACACCTAAATTTAACAAAATCAAAATATAAATTTTCTAGCTCAAGAACACAAAAATTCGAATTTAAAGAGATTAGGGGTGAAATCTTTACCTTTCTCCTGAAGGGGTTGAGACTACTGAATCTAGGCATGATTATTGTGAAGTTTTGCAAGAAATTTGGTGAAAAATGGCGGATTTTTGAGAGGATTTGGGAGAGTTTTCGTGTATATGTGTGTGTGTTGTGAAAGAAGCAGAACTCGGCTGCTTTTTGATCCTGTCCAGTTTTTAACAGCCATGCGAGTCGCATGGCTGCCTGCCCATCCCCATGCGACTCGCATGGGGGCCAATTTCCAGGTTTTTTTTTTTTTTTTTTTTTTTTTTTTTTTTTTTTTTTTTTTTTTTAATATAAACCTTAAACTTTTTAGAACATAAAATTTAATAAAATTTTAAAAATTTTGTTTCTTTTTAAGACGAGGTCGTTTCGGGACTATGCCCTAGTCCGTCCCTCGACAAAATTTTAAAATTTGTCTTTTTGTAGCGATTGTTTTAAAAGCTAAGATTTTTGGGTTTTTTAATGTTTTTGGCATACTTTAAATCAATAAGATTAAAAATAATGATAATAAAAGTTCTCGTCCCTCCCTCGGGTAAAGCAATTTCGGTTCAAAGACCTAGTCTTCAACTTACGACGAATTTTAAAAATCATATTCTTAACTTAATGAGATAAAGTAAATTTTTGTTTTTAAATTCACACAACTTAAATATAGAATTCAAAATTAATATTAAAAATTCACACCAAACTTAAAATTTGAAATGCATAAAATTAAAAATTAATATTTTAAAAATTAAAAATTCACACCAAACTTAATTTAAAAATTTATAAATTCATATCAAACTTATATTAATTTTTCAAATATTTACAATTTTAAATATATTGTTTTTATAAAGTTTACAATATTAATTTAAGGTTTAAATATTAAGATTAAAAACATAATAAAATTAAAAATCTTTTTGTCTTTTTATCCCACTTTAATCAATCAAATATTATCAAAAATATGCGCCCCTCTTTTCGGTAAAGTGATTTCGGTTCCAAGACCTAATTTAACTCATGACGAATTTTTGAAATATTTTGGGTTGATTGATTAAAGATATTTATACCTTAAGAATAAACGTTAAATTTCACAGTGATGTAATAAATTTTTGAACGATATCAATAATTTCGGTCGCCAAACCTAATTTTATTTAATACCAATTTAATACTTTTTAGCGAACAAATTAGCGTTTATTATCAAAAGGTTAAAAATAAAAATAAAAATAAAAACTGTACAGACATACCTGTGAAATAGATTTCTTAGTTATATGATCTATTATATTCATAAGATAGTCGGTTTAATTGGTCTTCCATGGCTGCATAGGCGTAACCTCGAGCATTCATTGTCTTTTCTTCTAAACATATGAACGGTCCGTCTCTGCATAAAGTAACAAATTCGGTATTTGAATAGGTTTGATTATTTGAACATTTACCTCCATGTGACCATTTTCCGCATTTGTGACATTTTTCTAGGTGTCGTGCTCTTCTTTTCGCTGCGGATTTTGATTTTCCTTTACCAAATTGTAACTTATTATCTTCGCATCTGGATCCTTTTCTAACTCCGTCCATTCTTTCTCTGATTACTGATACTAATTCACTTGGTAGTATGTCATTATTTCTTTTAGTGATCAAAGCGTGTAGCATTAGACCATGGTTTAGTTCACAGGCAGTCTTCATTTCGTAAAAACCTAAAAAAAAATAAAAATTCAGAATGGGGGGAGAAGACTAGTTCTTTAGGGTCTGCTAGGGAAAGACCATACGTGTTCCATTTTCGAGAACTACACGAAAACAGACAATCTAACTCTAACAGATATACATATTATCCTTTAAAGACTTGATTCTCCCCACACTTAGTTAGCTGTGGTATCGAAATTGTGATTAACTTCGTTGTCGACTTCCATCGGACCCTGTATGTAATGTTTAACTCTGTGACCATTAACTTTAAATTCAATCCCATTTGAATTTATTAATTCTATCGTTCCGTATGGGAAAACTCTTTTGACTATGAATGGTCCAGACCATCTTGATTTCAATTTTCCAGGAAATAGCTTGAATCGTGAATTGAAAAGAAGAACTCTGTCTCCTTCTTTAAATTCTTTTGAACTTTTGATTCTTTTATCATGCCATTTCTTCGTTCTTTCTTTATAGATTAACGAATTTTCGTATGCTTCATGTCTTAATTCTTCTAATTCGTTTAGTTGACTTAATCGTAGACGTCCGGCTTCATGTAAATCAAGATTACATGTCTTCAAAGCCCAAAATGCTTTGTGTTCAATTTCTACTGGAAGATGACACGCTTTTCCATAAACAAGTCTAAAAGGTGTGGTTCCAATTGGAGTTTTGTAGGCTGTTCTAAAAGCCCAGAGTGCATCCTCCAATTTAATGGACCATTCCTTCGGATTTGATCCTACGGTTTTCTCTAGAATACGTTTTAAAGCTCGGTTGGTATTTTCAACTTGTCCACTTGTTTGTGGATGATATGCGGTGGAGATTTTATGAGTTACTCCATATCTTTTAAGAACTTTCTCAAGTTGATTATTACAGAAATGAGTACCCCGATCACTTATTAAAGCTTTCGGTGTTCCAAACCTTGCAAAAAGACGTTTTAAAAAGTTTACTACAACTCGTGCATCGTTAGTTGGGAGAGCTTGTGCTTCCGCCCATTTAGATACATAATCAATGGCTACGAGTATATATAGATTATTATGAGATTTTGGAAATGGACCCATAAAGTCAATACCCCAAATGTCAAATACTTCACATACTTGGATGACATTTTGTGGCATTTCATCGCGTTGACTTATTTTTCCGGCCCTTTGACATGCATCACAGGATTTGCAAAGAAGGTGTGCGTCTTTGTAAATTGTAGGCCAATAGAATCCAGCTTCATAAACTTTTCTTGCTGTTAGTTGAGGCCCATAATGCCCTCCTGTTGGTCCTGTGTGACAATGGTTTAAAATTTTACTCGCTTCATCTCCAAATACACATCGGCGTATTATTCCATCGGGACAACTTTTAAACAGATGTGGATCTTCCCAGAAATAGTGTTTTATATCACTGAAGAATTTCTTTCGTCTTTGGTACGATAATCCTTTTTCAAGGAATCCACAAACTAAGTAGTTTGCATAGTCCGCAAACCATGGGATTTCTTTATAATCTATCTTCAATAGATATTCATCAGGAAAGTTGTCTTGTATGGCCGATTCATTCAGAACTTCTAATTCGGGATTTTCAAGACGAGAAAGATGATCAGCGGCGAGATTTTCTGCTCCCTTTTTATCTCTGATTTCAATATCAAACTCTTGTAAGAGTAAGATCCAACGGATTAATCTTGGTTTAGCATCTTGTTTTGAAAATAGGTATCTAAGAGCAGAATGGTCGGTATAGACCACCGTTTTTGCTAGAACGAGATATGATCGAAATTTGTCAAATGCAAAGACAATAGCAAGGAGTTCTTTTTCAGTAGTTGTATAGTTCGTTTGTGCTCCTTGTAATGTCTTACTAGCATAATATATAGGTTGAAATCGTTTTTCAATCCTTTGTCCTAAAACGGCTCCCATTGCAAAATCACTCGCATCGCACATTAGTTCAAATGGTAGATTCCAATTTGGTGTTATCATGATCGGTGCATTAGTGAGTTTCTCTTTAAGAATATTAAAAGATTTGATACATTCATCTGAAAAGATGAATGGCGCATCCTTTTCTAGGAGTTTATTCATAGGAGTGGCAATTTTAGAAAAATCTTTTATGAAACGTCGGTAAAAACCGGCATGCCCTAGAAAACTCCTAACTCCTCTAACATTGGTGGGATGTGGAAGTTTAGCAATTACATCTATTTTAGCTCTATCCACTTCAATTCCTTCTTTTGAAATTTTATGTCCAAGAACGATGCCTTCTTTAACCATGAAATGGCATTTCTCCCAATTAAGTACTAGATTTGATTTTTCGCATCTAATTAGCATTCGTTCCAGATTAACTAGACATGATTTAAATGTATCACCGAAGACTGAAAAGTCATCCATGAATACTTCCATGCATTCTTCTATCATGTCGTGAAAAATCGCCATCATACACCTTTGAAAGGTTGCAGGGGCGTTACAAAGTCCAAATGGCATGCGTTTGTAAGCAAAAGTACCATAAGGGCACGTGAATGTGGTTTTCTCTTGGTCTTCGGGTGCTATTGGAATTTGAAAATATCCGGAAAATCCATCTAGAAAACAATAGTAACTATTTCCGGCTAATCTTTCCAACATTTGATCTATGAAAGGTAAGGGAAAGTGATCTTTTCTGGTGGCGTCATTTAATTTTCTATAATCAATACATACACGCCATCCTGTTACAGTCCTAGTAGGAATAAGCTCATTTTTCTCATTTGTAATGACAGTCATGCCACCCTTCTTAGGCACGCATTGAACTGGGCTTACCCATGGACTATCAGAAATTGGATATATCAAACCTGCATCTAGCAGCTTAATAATCTCTTTCTTAACTACATCTTGCATATTAGGATTTAGTCTTCGTTGGCGTTGCACATACGTTTTATGACCTTCTTCCATAAGGATTTTATGTGTGCAATACGAAGGACTTATTCCTTTAATATCATGAATCTTCCATGCAATGGCTGGTTTATGAGCTTTCAACACAGAAATGAGTTGTGATTTCTCATTTTCAGTAAGAGAAGACGATATTATTACAGGTAATTCAGATTCACCATGTAAATAAGCGTATTCCAAATGGTTTGGAAGTGGCTTTAACTCTAATTTCGGAGGTTCTTCTATCGATGATTTATATCGATATCTGTCTTCTTCTTTTAGCATTTGAATTTCTTCTGTTGTTGGTTCATATCCATTAGCTATAAGTGTAGCTAACATTTCAGCTTCATCAATTGGTTCATTTCCTTCTCCTAAAGAACATTCTCCTGTTCCTTGTAATTCTGGAAATTCTTTTAATAATTCTGCATGTGCATCTATAGTTTGAATATAATAACATGTATCATCTGCAGATTGTGGTTGTTGCATTGCTCTATCAACTGAAAAGGTAACACTCTCATCCTCTATACTTAGGGTCAGTTTCTTACCGAACACGTCTATCATTGCTTTAGCCGTGTTTAAGAATGGTCTTCCTAATATGAGAGGAACTTGAGAATCTTCTTCCATGTCCAAAACAACAAAATCTACTGGAAATACTAAAGTACCAACTTTAACTAGCATGTTCTCCATTATTCCTCTAGGATATTTTATTGATCTATCGGCTAGTTGTATGCTTATTCTGGTTGGTTTCAATTCTCCAAGGTCTAGTTTAGCGTATAGTGAATACGGCATTAGATTTATACTAGCACCTAAGTCTGCCAATGCTTCTATTGAACTAAGACTACCCAGAAAACATGGAATTGTGAAACTTCCTGGATCAGATAGTTTTTCTGGTATCTTATTCAACAGCACTGCTGAACAATTAGCATTCATAGTAACAGCCGAGAGTTCTTCCATTTTCCTTCTATTCGTGATTAGATCTTTCAAGAATTTAGCATACCTTGGCATTCCTGAAATCACATCAATGAAAGGAAGATTTACATTTATTTGTTTAAACATATCCAAGAATTTGGATTGCTCGGCTTCAAGTTTTTCTTTCTTCATTTTACTTGGATAAGGAAGTGGTGGTTGATATGGTTTAACATAAGGTTTATCCTTAACTGTGTTATCTTCATTAACCTTTTCAACTACCGGTTCTTTTTCCTTATCTTGATCAGGTTGTGGTTCTTGTGGAGTAGGAATAGTTTCATCAGAAGTTACTGGTATTTCAGGTGGTTTAAGTGTTGTACCACTTCTTGTGGTAATAGCTTTAGCTGTTTCATTCCGGGGGTTAGCATTTGTATCGCTTGGTAGACTTCCCGGTTTTCTTTCACCTATTAACCTTGCTAGGTTACTCACTTCTTGTTCCAGATTTTGAATAGAAGCTTGTTGATTTCTAAATGCTTGAGCATTTTGTTCATTGGTTTGTTTTTGAGATGTGAAAAACTGCGTTTGAGTTTCAACTAGCTTCGTCATCATATCTTCTAAATTCGGCTTTTTATCATCGGTTTGTTGTGGTGGTTTGTTTTGAAAATTCGGTCTTTGCTGATTGTAAGTATTATTGGATACTTGTTGATTGCTAGGACCTTGTTGGTTGTTGTATGGAATATTTCGGTTATAATTCTGGTTTTGATTGTAAATCGGTCTTGGCGGTTGATAATTATTCTGATAATTATTTCCAGGCCTTTGGTTTATGTATGAAATATTCTCTCTTTGTTCCATTGTTAATTCAATACTGAGACAATCTTTTGTCAAATGTGGTCCTCCACACTGCTCACAACTAATTCGTATAGCATGAATATCTTTAGTCATCTTTTCCATTCGTCTTTCGAAAGCATCTATCTTTGCCGAAATGGAATCTAAGTCATGGCTAGAATCGGCTCTAGCTGCTTTAGATGATCTAATGATATCTTTTTCTTGGTGCCACTCATGTGAGTGGGAAGCAGTATTATCAATAATTTTGTAAGCATCAGTTTCGGTTTTCTTCATAATAGAACCACCAGCTGCTATATCTATATCTTTCCTTGTAGTGATGTCGCATCCTTGGTAGAATATTTGTACTATTTGACAGGTGTCTAAACCATGTTGCGGACATCCTCTTAACAATTTTCCATATCTTGTCCACGCCTCATATAGAGTTTCATTTGGCTTCTGTGTGAACGTAACAATTTCTGCTTGAAGTCTTACGGCTTTAGATGCAGGAAAGAATTGTTTAAGAAATTTATCAATTAAAACGTCCCATGTATCGATCGCCCCTTCAGGTAACGATTCCAACCAATCTTTGGCTTCTCCCTTTAAAGTCCAGGGAAATAACATGAGATATATCTGTTCATCCTCCACTTCTCGGATTTTAAATAGTGTGCAGATCCTATTAAAGGTACGTAGATGTTCATTTGGATCTTCCTTCGGCGCACCACTAAATTGGCATTGATTAGTCACCATGTGTAAAATTTGTCCTTTGATTTCATAATCTGGCGCATTAATGTCTGGATGAGTAATTGCGTGACCTTGGCCAGTGCGTTTAGCTCTCATTCGGTCTTCCATACTTAGAGGTTCCAGATTCTCCATAATTGAATTTGTTGAATCGGTATCACTAGATGATTCTGATTTAATAGTTCGTTCCTCAACAATCTCTGTTTGAATGATTGGTGGTTCCGGAGGAAAGTTTAGTGGTTCAGGATCTATGAACCGTTCCTGAATATTTTCTGGATTCTCAATTGTGAGGTCGGGTTCAAAAAATGGATTATCGGAAATTTGAACTGAGGTACTTGGTCGACTGGATGACGATTCTAAAGAGAAATCAACGGCGGTTATATTTGTTAAACGATGTCTTGATCTAGTTACAGGTGGTGAACGTACAAAAGGTGATGAACGTCTTGCTCGGTGCATTCACAGAATATCCTATTAGTTTTTTAAAAAGGAAAGAAAAATTATAATAAGTTATCCAATCAAATAGACTTTTCTGATTTTGCCCACGTTTCGAATAGCCAAAAGATGCAGCAGAGGGGCAGGATTCGTTTGGTCTCAATATAATTGAGGACTGTTTGGCTCCAATAACCCGGTCCACGTACAAATCCAACTATTACTACGAACCAGAAAATTTTGATGTCTATCAATTTAACCACTTAAAATAAGTTTTCGTAATTTTTAGAAATTTAGATAAGAAGTAGAATAAAATTCTAAGTCCTAAAACTAGAATGGCGAGAAATAAGAGAGAAAAAGATTGCGCGTCGAAAAATGTCGAAAAAGAAAAATGGTTGAAAAATAAAAGGTGACGGAAATAAAAGAAACTTATCAAAACTTAAAAATACTTAACTAATTTAACCTTATTACTACAACTAACTTAAAATTATAATCGCAAATTGAAATTACTAATTGGAATGATAATTGATACATAGTAAAAGGTCTAAAAATATTAAAGCTTACAGGAAAAACTAAATCCCAAATGGAAATAACTTAAAAAGAAACTAAAACTTAAAAAGGCGTCGCAAAATTCTAAAGCACCTATATCTTAGTCTAAAGAAAAAGCACTTAAGGAAGTTTACGGCAAAGCCTAAAAATCTAAAGTTAAAATAAAATTACGGCAAAAAACTAGACTAAAAACTAAGTACGAACGAAGAAAATATAAAAATTACGCTAAAACAATTAAAGGATACAAAAATATAAAAGTTATAAAAAGTTATAAAAATATTAGATTTTATAAAAATATTATTTTCATATTTTATAATAAAAGTATTAAGTATTATATAATTAAAACTAGTTAAAAGTAATAATTAATTTAAATAACTAAAACTTAATTAATAATAATAAATAAAACTAGGGTTTAAATAATAATAATAAATTAATACGCATTAAATGCGAAATTAGGGTTTTAATGTGGCCCTGTCAGACCCTTCATGCGAGTCGCATGGTTTTAGGGGTTGGGTCATGCGAGTCGCATGACTGAACTGGACCAGTTCAACTGGACTGGTTCAAATGACGGGTCACGTATTATTTTATATTTAATTTCTTTTTTCTGTTTTATATTTAAAATATAAATATATTAAAATAAAAACTTAAAAATAAACTTAAAATACTTTATAATTTTGTAAAAATAAAAGAAAAACTTAAAAATATACTTAAAATACTTTTTTTTTTTTTCGATTTTAAAAGCCTTTTTTTTTTATATATGTTTTTTTTTTTTTTTTTTTTTTTTTTAAACAAAAATATAAATTTTACAAAAACTAATTATAACTTAAAAATTAAAAATATGGCGTTTCGCTTCGGCGAAAACGAGCATCCCCGGCAGCGGCGCCAAAAATACTTGATGTCAAAGCAGAGGGGTATAAAATACTATTAAATTTTAGCAGAAAATACTATTAAATACGATACAATTTTACACAAGATATTTATTTATTTATAGAATGGATATACTTAAACCTTGCTACAACACTTATAGGCAGTGTACCTAATCGTACAGTAGTGTAGTTTTTAGTAAGTCCGGTTCGTTCCACAGGGAAATTCTTACACAAAGCTCAACGCTATATTAGTTAACTTTTATAAAAATACAAATATATATATAGGTAATATTATTATTATAAAAGGGGGTTTTTACCGTTTAATGACCGGTTTGTCGATTTTAAAACTTTTAGTCGCAGTTAAAACCTAATGTAAAATATAAAATAAATACAAGACTTTAAATTAAAGCGTAAAGTAAATAACGATAATGAAATTGCGAATAATAAAAATGCGATAAAATTAAATTGCGATAATTAAAAGTACGATAATTAAAAGTGCGATTAAATAAAATAACAATAAATAAAAGTGCGATAATTAGAAGTGCAATTAAATATAAAATAAAGGAAATTAAATATGAAATAAAAGAATTATGCTTATTTAAACTTCCGTAATCATGATGTTTGACGTGTTGATTTTAGTTTTATGCCCATGGGTTAATTGTCCTTTGTCCTGGATTATTCAATATGTCCGTCTGGTTTTTGTCCATAACAGTCCATCAGTCATAAATATAAATTGCAAGTGTCCTTGTCAAATTATTATTATACCCGAAGTTAAATATTCCAACTAATTGGGGATTCGAATTGTAACAAGGTTTTAATACTTTGTTTAATGAATACACCAGGTTATCGACTGCGTGTAAACCAAGGTTTTACTACTTTGTTAACAATTACACCAATTACCCTTGAATGTAATTCCACCCCTGTTTTAATTATTCTAGTGGCTATTAATCCATTCCCGTGTCCGGTTAAATGAACGATTATTCGTACAAATAAATACCCCGCCCATCGTGTCCGATCGAGTGTATATGGTAATTTATAGGGACGCCCAATTGTAAATCTTTATATTAACATTAACAAACTTTCATTTAGTTAAACAAATATAAAGCCCATTAATAGCCCATAGTCTAGTTTCTACAAGTGTCGTTCTTTTGTCCAAACCCCAATTATGGTACAAAGCCCAATTACCCAATTTTAGTAATTAGCCCAACATCATGATTACTTCGTTTTAAATAAGCATAATAATAACTTAGCTACGAGACATTAATATAAAAAGGTTGAACATAACTTACAATGATTAAAAATAGCGTAGCGTTACACGGACAGAATTTCGACTTACACCCTTACAACATTCGCTAACATACCCTTATTATTAGAATTATAATTAAAATTAAAATATAAATTATAAATATAAATATATATTACTTATGAAGAGGAAGAGAAAAAGGATATATAAAACTCGTCAGAAAACTGGCTATTTATAGGACCTGACCAGCAATCTCACACCATGCGACTCGCATGGTTTTGTGCTTCTGGCCATGCGAGTCGCATGGCCACCCTGGATTCAGCCAACTACTTTTGTTTTCTTCTTGCCGACGTAATATAATAATAATAATATATATAATATATAATTATATATAATTATATATATATTATATTATATTCTTGTGCATAGTAGACTAGATATTTTTGGTCCGTTGCGTCGGGCGTTTCTTCTTGGCTCAGGTCCCGGTTCCGGATTTTCGGACGTCCTCGCGTATTATTTTATATCGTGTACTTTGCGTCTTGTAACTTGTACTCTTGTCATTTTGAGACGTTCCTCATCAATATTTTGAACCTTTTTGATTGTATCTTGTACTTTTTAGCTCTTTGGACCTTTTTGTCTTCAATTTGTCGAATCTGCCTTTTGTCTTCACCTTTTATTATTTAAACGAATATCACTTGTAAATAGAACAATTGCAACTAAAAGCTTGTCTTTCTTGAGGAATAATGCTATGAAATATATGTTCGTTTTTAGCATTATCATCATCCAACCTCAAGAAATCTTTGTTTCTTACAGTAGGTTATCATTCTAATACAAGGTAATAATCATATTCAAACTTTGGTTCAATTTCTATAACTATAACAATCTTATTTCAAGTGATGATCTTACTTGAACTTGTTTTCGTGTCATGATTCTGCTTCAAGAACTTCGAGCCATCCAAGAATCCGTTGAAGCTAGATCCATTTTTCTCTTTTCCAGTTGGTTTATCCAAGGAACTTAAGGTAGTAATGATGTTCATAACATCATTCGATTCATACATATAAAGCTATCTTATTCGAAGGTTTAAACTTGTAATCACTAGAACATAGTTTAGTTAATTCTAAACTTGTTCGCAAACAAAAGTTAATCCTTCTAACTTGACTTTTAAAATCAACTAAACACATGTTCTATATCTATATGATATGCTAACTTAATGATTTAAAACCTGGAAACACGAAAAACACCGTAAAACCGGATTTACGCTGTCGTAGTAACACCGAGGGCTGTTTTGGGTTAGTTAATTAAAAACTATGATAAACTTTGATTTAAAAGTTGTTATTCTGAGAAAACGATTGTTATTATGAACATGAAACTATATCCAAAAATTATGGTTAAACTCAAAGTGGAAGTATGTTTTCTAAAATGGTCATCTAGACGTCGTTCTTTCGACTGAAATGACTACCTTTACAAAAACGACTTGTAACTTATTTTTCTGACTATAAACCTATACTTTTTCTGTTTAGATTCATAAAATAGAGTTCAATATGAAACCATAGCAATTTGATTCACTCAAAACGGATTTAAAATGAAGAAGTTATGGGTAAAACAAGATTGGATAATTTTTCTCATTTTAGCTACGTGAAAATTGGTAACAAATCTATTCCAACCATAACTTAATCAACTTGTATTGTATATTATGTAATCTTGAGATACCATAGACATGTATACAATGTTCGACCTATCATGTCGACACATCTATATATATTTCGGAACAACCATAGACACTCTATATGTGAATGTTGGAGTTAGCTATACAGGGTTGAGGTTGATTCCAAAATATATATAGTTTAAGTTGTGATCAATACTGAGATACGTATACACTGGGTCGTGGATTGATTCAAGATAATATTTATCGATTTATTTCTGTACATCTAACTGTGGACAACTAGTTGTAGGTTACTAACGAGGACAGCTGACTTAATAAACTTAAAACATCAAAATATATTAAAAGTGTTGTAAATATATTTTGAACATGCTTTGATATATATGTATATATTATTATAGGTTCGTGAATCAACCAGTGGCCAAGTCTTACTTCCCGACGAAGTAAAAATCTGTGAAAGTGAGTTATAGTCCCACTTTTAAAATCTAATATTTTTGGGATGAGAATACATGCAGGTTTTATAAATGATTTACAAAATAGACACAAGTACGTGAAACTACATTCTATGGTTGAATTATCGAAATCGAATATGCCCCTTTTTATTAAGTCTGGTAATCTAAGAATTAGGGAACAGACACCCTAATTGACGCGAATCCTAAAGATAGATCTATTGGGCCTAACAAACCCCATCCAAAGTACCGGATGCTTTAGTACTTCGAAATTTATATCATATCCGAAGGGTGTCCCGGAATGATGGGGATATTCTTATATATATGCATCTTGTTAATGTCGGTTACCAGGTGTTCACTATATGAATGATTTTTATCTCTATGTATGGGATGTGTATTGAAATATGAAATCTTGTGGTCTATTATTATGATTTGATATATATAGGTTAAACCTATAACTCACCAACATTTTTGTTGACGTTTTAAGCATGTTTATTCTCAGGTGATTATTAAGAGCTTTCGCTGTCGCATACTTAAATAAGGACGAGATTTGGAGCCCATGCTTGTATGATATTGTGTAAAAACTGCATTCAAGAAACTTATTTTGTTGTAACATATTTGTATTGTAAACCATTATGTAATGGTCGTGTGTAAACAAGATATTTTAGATTATCATTATTTGATAATCTACGTAAAGCTTTTTAAACCTTTATTGATGAAATAAAGGTTATGGTTTGTTTTAAAATGAATGCAGTCTTTGAAAAACGTCTCATATAGAGGTCAAAACCTCGCAACGAAATCAATTAATATGGAACGTTTTTAATCAATAAGAACGGGACATTTCAGTTGGTATCCGAGCGTTGGTCTTAGAGAACCAGAATTTTGCATTAGTGTGTTTTATCGACTTTGTTAGGATGCATTAGTGAGTCTGGACTTCGACCGTGTTTACTTGAAAAATGATTGCTTAACAAATTTTGTTGGAAACTATATATTTTTAACATGTGAATATTATGTGATATATTAATCTCTTAACGCGTTTGATATTATGTGATAGATGTCTACCTCTAGAACAAGTCCCATTGACTCACCTAATAATAATGAAGAGTCAAATGTAAATTGGAATGATTCGTGGACTGATTCACAAGTTCCCGAAGAGGAACCGGAAGAAGAGTCGGAACCGGAAGAAGAATCTGAACCGGAAGAAGAATCGGAACCAGATGAAGAAATAGAACCGGTGGGGGAAATAATAAAACGGTTAAGTAAAAGAAAATCCTCAACCAACCGACCAAGGTTAATTATGGTCAATGGTGTTTCCGCCAAGGAAGCAAAATATTGGGAGGATTACCAATTCTCCGATGAATCGGATTCCGACGAGAATTCCGATGATGTTATAGAAATTACCCCAACTGAATTTAAAAAGGCAAAAGAAAATAATAAGGGAAAGGGCATAAAAATAGAGAAATCTAATTCCAACCCCGATGAACTTTATATGTATCGTCAACCCCCGAAGTCCTTAAGTTGTAACAATGACCCGGGAACCTCTAAACCACCAGGTTTTTCTAAACCAATGTGGAAAACGACGGCTCGTATTAGGGGAACATCATATATCCCTAGAAACTTGGCAAAACGAACCAAAACCGAAGAAGAAGAAACAAGCGAGTCGGAATAAGATAGTTGTATTCATGTGGTGTAATATATGTAATATAGTGTGCTTATGCTTTATGATATATGTAAAAATTGCTTGTATTAATAAGTATTTTTTTTTTTTTATGAATCTAACTCTTGTCTATTTTACAGTATAAAAACACAAAATGGATAGACAACCCAATATTTTAAGAGACCTACCCGGAGACATGATTGATGAAATCTTGTCTAGAGTCGGTCAGAATTCTTCGGCACAACTATTTAAGGCGAGATCAGTTTGTAAGACATTCGAAGAACGTTCCAAGAATACCTTGGTTTATAAAAGGCTTTCGTTCAAAAGATGGGGGATATCACATTGGGAAATCCATAAGTTACGATGTGTTTACTTTGACGCATATATTGCGGGGAACCCAAATGCTATTTTACGCAATAGGTTAAGAAATTATTTTGACTCAATATATCCGAATATTGGACTTCGTGATTTAGAAAAAGCGGCTAACATGCAACATAAAGAAGCATGTTATGCTTACGGATTAGTAATGTTCGCTTCTCACCAAAGTGAGAACAAGAACATCGGGCTACAACTATTAAACAAAACGTTCCCACAAGTGACGGAGTCGGTAATTGAGGTAAGAAATGAGGTTTTTAGATTGTTACGGGACTGTTGGACATTACGTAACCCTCGTCCCTTTGACGACGTTACAACACGCTGTCTTATCAACGGCCATAACGGTTATGTTCCACAAGACCAAGGATGGGAAGTAATCCTAGTAAAACCAGAATGCATGACTTGTTTCTGGACGTATGAATTACGTGTCTTTATTGCCTTTGCTGAACGACTTGTGTACTAGCTAGAATTATCTTCACAACCATCTTGTATCAAATTTATTGTGTGCTATATTTCATGCTATATGTAAAATAAGCGGTATAGTAAGTTTGTAAAATATTGTGTAAAAGTTTGAACGCGAAATATTATTATAATTAGTTTTTCATATAGAATTGTAGTAGTTGATTTGTATATTAGCTACTAAGTATGAACTTAACGGGTAGGTACTACCCGAATTTAAACTTATAAAACGCTAATATGAAGAAAAAGCTTTTATAAATGAGTTCATATTATGCTACGAAATACTATTAACTACTCTTAATATTCTGTATGATTAACTTGTTCCATTTGACTATTTTGAAGGATATGGCACCGACTACTCGACACACCGTGAATATGAATGAAGAGGAATTCCGTACTTTTCTAGCTTCAAACATAGCCCCAGTACAGGCTGCGCTACATACCAACAATAACCTTGGATCTAGCAGTACAGGAAATCGTGTAGGATGCACCTACAAAGAATTCACTGCCTGCAAACCTTTGGAATTTGATGGAACCGAAGGACCGATCGGATTGAAACGGTGGACCGAGAAGGTCGAATCGGTATTTTCCATAAGTAAGTGTACTGAAGAGGACAAAGTGAAGTACGCTACGCATACCTTCACAGGTTCTGCGTTAACATGGTGGAATACCTATCTAGAGCAAGTGGGACAAGACGATGCGTACGCACTACCGTGGTCAGCATTCAAGCACTTGATGAACGAGAAGTACCGTCCCAGAACCGAGGTCAATAAGCTCAAGACAGAACTTAGAGGGTTACGAACCCAAGGATTTGATATTACCACGTACAAAAGACGATTCACAGAATTGTGCCTATTGTGTCCGGGAGCATTCGAAGATGAGGAAGAGAAGATCGACGCGTTTGTGAAAGGATTACCGGAAAGAATCCAAGAAGATATAAGTTCACACGAGCCCGCCTCCATACAACAGGCATGTAGAATGGCTCACAAACTAGTGAACCAGATTGAAGAAATAATTAAAGAACAGGCTGCTGAAGAGGCCAATGTGAAGCAAGTCAAAAGAAAGTGGGAGGAAAATAGTGATAAGAATCACCAATACAACAACAACATCAATTACAACAATAATCGCAACAATTATCCCAACAATCGCAACATCAATCGCAACTACAACAAACGGCCCAACAACAACAACAACAACAACAACAACAGCAACTACAACAATCATCCCAACAACAATAATAACCGCAACAACAACAACAATCAGAAGCAGCTATGCCAAAGGTGTGAAAAGTATCACTCGGGGTTCTGCACCAAATTTTGCAACAAGTGTAAAAGAAATGGTAATAGCGCTGCGAAGTGTGAGGTCTACGGACCAGGGGTTAATAGAACGAAAGGAACAAATGGTGTCGGAATGAGTAATGGCGGAGCAAGTAGTGTCGGAGCAAGTTATGCCAATGTAGTTTGTTATAAATGTGGAAAACCGGGCCACATTATTAGAAATTACCCGAACCAGGAGAACACGAATGGACAAGGCCGCGGAAGAGTTTTCAATATTAATGCGGCAGAGGTACAGGAAGACCCAGAGCTTGTTACGGGTACGTTTCTTATTGACAATAAATCTGCTTACGTTTTATTTGATTCGGGTGCGGATAGAAGCTATATGAGTAGAGATTTTTGTGCTAAATTAAGTTGTCCATTGACGCCTTTGGATAGTAAATTTTTACTTGAATTAGCAAATGGTAAATTAATTTCAGCAGATAATATATGTCGGAATCGAGAAATTAAACTGGTTAGCGAAACATTTAAGATTGATTTGATACCAGTAGAGTTAGGGAGTTTTGATGTGATAATCGGTATGGACTGGTTGAAAGAAGTGAAAGCAGAGATCGTTTGTTACAAAAATGCAATTCGCATTATACGAGAAAAAGGAAAACCCTTAATGGTGTACGGAGAAAAGGGCAACACGAAGCTACATCTTATTAGTAATTTGAAGGCACAAAAACTAAAAAGAAAAGGTTGCTATGCTGTTCTAGCACACGTCGAGAAAGTATAAACTGAAGAAAAGAGCATCAATGATGTTCCCATTGCAAAAGAATTTCCCGATGTATTTCCGAAAGAATTACCGGGATTACCCCCACATCGATCCGTTGAATTTCAAATAGATCTTATACCAGGAGCTGCACCAATAGCTCGTGCTCCTTACAGACTCGCACCCAACGAGATGAAAGAACTGCAAAGCCAATTACAAGAACTTTTAGAGCGTGGTTTCATTCAACCAAGCACATCACCGTGGGGAGCTCCTGTTTTGTTTGTCAAGAAGAAAGATGGTACATTCAGGTTGTGTATCAACTACCGAGAGTTGAACAAACTTACCATCAAGAACCGCTACCCACTACCGAGAATCGATGACTTATTTGATCAACTACAAGGCTCGTCTGTTTATTCAAAGATTGACTTACGTTCCGGGTATCATCAAATGCGGGTGAAAGAAGATGATATTCCAAAGACTGCTTTCAGAACACGTTACGGTCATTACGAGTTTATGGTCATGCCGTTTGGTTTAACTAATGCACCAGCTGTGTTCATGGACCTTATGAACCGAGTGTGTGGACCATACCTTGACAAGTTTGTCATTGTTTTCATTGATGACATACTTATTTACTCAAAGAATGACCAAGAACACGGTGAACATTTGAGAAAGGTGTTAGAAGTATTAAGGAAGGAAGAATTGTACGCAAAGTTTTCAAAGTGTGCATTTTGGTTGGAAGAAGTTCAATTCCTCGGTCACGTAGTGAACAAAGAAGGTATTAAGGTGGATCCGGCAAAGATAGAAACTGTTGAAAAGTGGGAAACACCAAATACTCCGAAACATATACGCCAGTTTTTAGGACTAGCTGGTTACTACAGAAGGTTCATCCAAGACTTTTCCAGAATAGCAAAACCCTTGACTGCATTAACGCATAAAGGGAAGAAATTTGAATGGAATGATGAACAAGAGAAAGCATTTCAGTTATTGAAGAAAAAGCTAACTACGGCACCTATATTGTCATTGCCTGAAGGGAATGATGATTTTGTGATTTATTGTGACGCATCAAAGCAAGGTCTCGGTTGTGTATTAATGCAACGAACAAAGGTGATTGCTTATGCGTCTAGACAATTGAAGATTCACGAACAAAATTATACGACGCATGATTTGGAATTAGGCGCGGTTGTTTTTGCATTAAAGACTTGGAGGCACTACTTATATGGGGTCAAAAGTATTATATATACCGATCACAAAAGTCTTCAATACATATTTAATCAGAAACAACTGAATATGAGGCAGCGTAGGTGGATTGAATTATTGAATGATTACGACTTTGAGATTCGTTACCACTCGGGGAAGGCAAATGTGGTAGCCGATGCCTTGATCAGGAAGGACAGAGAACCCATTCGAGTAAAATCTATGAATATAATGATTCATAATAACCTTACTACTCAAATAAAGGAGGCGCAACAAGGAGTTTTAAAAGAGGGAAATTTAAAGGATGAAATACCCAAAGGATCGGAGAAGCATCTTAATATTCGGGAAGACGGAACCCGGTATAGGGCTGAAAGGATTTGGGTACCAAAATTTGGAGATATGAGAGAAATGGTACTTAGAGAAGCTCATAAAACCAGATACTCAATACATCCTGGAACGGGGAAGATGTACAAGGATCTCAAGAAACATTTTTGGTAGCCGGGTATGAAAGCCGATGTTGCTAAATACGTAGGAGAATGTTTGACGTGTTCTAAGGTCAAAGCTGAGCATCAGAAACCATCATATCTACTTCAACAACCCGAAATCCCGGAATGGAAATGGGAAAACATTACCATGGATTTCATCACTAAATTGCCAAGGACTGCAAGTGGTTTTGATACTATTTGGGTAATAGTTGATCGTCTCACCAAATCAGCACATTTCCTGCCAATAAGAGAAGATGACAAGATGGAGAAGTTAGCACGACTGTATTTGAAGGAAGTCGTCTCCAGACATGGAATACCAATCTCTATTATCTCTGATAGGGATGGCAGATTTATTTCAAGATTCTGGCAGACATTACAGCAAGCATTAGGAACTCGTCTAGACATGAGTACTGCCTATCATCCACAAACTGATGGGCAGAGCGAAAGGACGATACAAACGCTTGAAGACATGCTACGAGCATATGTTATTGATTTCGGAAACAGTTGGGATCGACATCTACCATTAGCAGAATTTTCCTACAACAACAGCTACCATTCAAGCATTGAGATGGCGCCGTTTGAAGCACTTTATGGTAGAAAGTGCAGGTCTCCGATTTGTTGGAGTGAAGTGGGGGATAGACAGATTACGGGTCCAGAGATTATACAAGAAACTACCGAGAAGATCATCCAAATTCAACAACGGTTGAAAACCGCCCAAAGTCGACAAAAGAGCTACGCTGACATTAAAAGAAAAGATATAGAATTTGAAATTGGAGAGATGGTCATGCTTAAAGTTGCACCTTGGAAAGGCGTTGTTCGATTTGGTAAACGAGGGAAATTAAATCCAAGGTATATTGGACCATTCAAGATTATTGATCGTGTCGGACCAGTAGCTTACCGACTTGAGTTACCTCAACAACTCGCGACTGTACATAACACTTTCCACGTCTCGAATTTGAAGAAATGTTTTGCTAAAGAAGATCTCACTATTCTGTTAGATGTAATCCAAATCAACGAAAAACTTCAATTCATCGAAGAACCCGTCGAAATAATGGATCGTGAGGTTAAAAGACTTAAGCAAAACAAGATACCAATTGTTAAGGTTCGATGGAATGCTCGTAGAGGACCCGAGTTCACCTGGGAGCATGAAGATCAGATGAAGAAGAAATACCCGCATCTATTTCCAGAAGATTCGTCAACACCTTCAACATCTTAAAATTTCGGGACGAAATTTATTTAACGGGTAGGTACTGTAGTGACCCGAACTTTTCCATGTTTATATATATTAATTGAGATTGATATTTACATGATTAAATGTTTCCAACATGTTAAGCAATCAAACTTGTTAAGACTTGATTAATTGAAATATGTTTCATATAGACAATTGACCACCCAAGTTGACCGGTGATTCACGAACGTTAAAACTTGTAAAAACTATATGATGACATATATATGGATATATATATAGTTAACATGATACTATGATAAGTAAACATATCATTAAGTATATTAACAATGAACTACATATGTAAAAACAAGACTACTAACTTAATGATTTTTAAACGAGACATATATGTAACGATTATCGTTGTAAAGACATTTAATGTATATATATCATATTAAGAGATATTCATACATGATAATATCATGATAATATAATAATTTAAAATCTCATTTGATATTATAAACATTGGGTTAACAACATTTAACAAGATCGTTAACCTAAAGGTTTCAAAACAACACTTACATGTAACGACTAACGATGACTTAAAGACTCAGTTAAAATGTTTATACATGTAGTGTTTTAATATGTATTTATACACTTTTGAAAGACTTCAATACACTTATCAAAATACTTCTACTTAACAAAAATGCTTACAATTACATCCTCGTTCAGTTTCATCAACAATTCTTCTCGTATGCACCCGTATTCGTACTCGTACAATACACAGCTTTTAGATGTATGTACTATTGGTATATACACTCCAATGATCAGCTCTTAGCAGCCCATGTGAGTCACCTAACACATGTGGGAACCATCATTTGGCAACTAGCATGAAATATCTCATAAAATTATAAAAATATGAGTAATCATTCATGACTTATTTACATGAAAACAAAATTACATATCCTTTATATCTAATCCATACACCAACGACCAAAAACACCTACAAACACTTTCATTCTTCAATTTTCTTCATCTAATTGATCTCTCTCAAGTTCTATCTTCAAGTTCTAAGTGTTCTTCATATATTCTACAAGTTCTAGTTACATAAAATCAAGAATACTTTCAAGTTTGCTAGCTCACTTCCAATCTTGTAAGGTGATCATCCAACCTCAAGAAATCTTTGTTTCTTACAGTAGGTTATCATTCTAATACAAGGTAATAATCATATTCAAACTTTGGTTCAATTTCTATAACTATAACAATCTTATTTCAAGTGATGATCTTACTTGAACTTGTTTTCGTGTCATGATTCTGCTTCAAGAACTTCGAGCCATCCAAGGATCCGTTGAAGCTAGATCCATTTTTCTCTTTTCCAGTAGGTTTATCCAAGGAACTTAAGGTAGTAATGATGTTCATAACATCATTCAATTCATACATATAAAGCTATCTTATTCGAAGGTTTAAACTTGTAATCACTAGAACATAGTTTAGTTAATTCTAAACTTGTTCGCAAACAAAAGTTAATCCTTCTAACTTGACTTTTAAAATCAACTAAACACATGTTCTATATCTATATGATATGCTAACTTAATGATTTAAAACCTGGAAACACAAAAAATACCGTAAAACCGGATTTACGCCGTCGTAGTAACACCGCGGGCTGTTTTGGGTTAGTTAATTAAAAACTATGATAGCTTTGATTTAAAAGTTGTTATTCTGAGAAAATGATTGTTATTATGAACATGAAACTATATCCAAAAATTATGGTTAAACTCAAAGTGGAAGTATGTTTTCTAAAATGGTCATCTAGACGTCGTTCTTTCGACTGAAATGACTACCTTTACAAAAATGACTTGTAACTTATTTTTCCGACTATAAACCTATACTTTTTCTATTTAGATTCATAAAATAGATTTCAATATGAAACCATAGCAATTTGATTCACTCAAAACAGATTTAAAATGAAGAAGTTATGGGTAAAACAAGATTGGATAATTTTTCTCATTTTAGCTACGTGAAAATTGGTAACAAATCTATTCCAACCATAACTTAATCAACTTGTATTGTATATTATGTAATCTTGAGATACCATAGACACGTATACAATGTTTCGACCTATCATGTCGACACATCTATATATATTTCAGAACAACCATAGACACTCTATATGTGAATGTTGGAGTTAGCTATACAGGGTTGAGGTTGATTCCAAAATATATATAGTTTGAGTTGTGATCAATACTGAGATACGTATACACTGGGTCGTGGATTGATTCAAGATAATATTTATCGATTTATTTCTGTACATCTAACTGTGGACAACTAGTTGTAGGTTACTAACGAGGACAGCTGACTTAATAAACTTAAAACATCAAAATATATTAAAAGTGTTGTAAATATATTTTGAACATACTTTGATATATATGTATATATTGTTATAGGTTCGTGAATCAACCAGTGGCCAAGTCTTACTTCCCGACGAAGTAAAAATCTGTGAAAGTGAGTTATAGTCCCACTTTTAAAATCTAATATTTTTGGGATGAGAATACATGCAGGTTTTATAAATGATTTACAAAATAGACACAAGTACGTGAAACTACATTCTATGGTTGAATTATCGAAATCGAATATGCCCCTTTTTATTAAGTCTGGTAATCTAAGAATTAGGGAACAGACATCCTAATTGACGTGAATCCTAAAGATAGATCTATTGGGCCTAACAAACCCCATCCAAAATACCGGATGCTTTAGTACTTCGAAATTTATATCATATCCAAAGGGTGTCCCGGAATGATGGGGATATTCTTATATATATGCATCTTGTTAATGTCGGTTACCAGGTGTTCACCATATGAATGATTTTTATCTCTATGTATGGGATGTGTATTGAAATATGAAATCTTGTGGTCTATTATTATGATTTGATATATATAGGTTAAACCTATAACTCACCAACATTTTTGTTGACGTTTTAAGCATGTTTATTCTCAGGTGATTATTAAGAGCTTCCGCTGTCGCATACTTAAATAAGGACGAGATTTGGAGTCCATGCTTGTATGATATTGTGTAAAAACTGCATTCAAGAAACTTATTTTGTTGTAACATATTTGTATTGTAAACCATTATGTAATGGTCGTGTGTAAACAAGATATTTTAGATTATCATTATTTGATAATCTACGTAAAGCTTTTTAAACCTTTATTGATGAAATAAAGGTTATGGTTTGTTTTAAAATGAATGCAGTCTTTGAAAAACGTCTCATATAGAGGTCAAAACCTCGCAACGAAATCAATTAATATGGAACGTTTTTAATCAATAAGAACGGGACATTTCAAAAACCTACACGGGTCTTCAACACTTGGTTAAAATTAGAAAATGCGGATGAAATCATAAAGAACGCATGGCTTCTACCTGTTAATGGCAATCGTCCTGACTGCATTTTACGTAACAAATTAAAAAATGTCAAACATGAACTTAAAAAATGTAGTCAACAATTAAATAACCTCGACACCGAAATTAAAACCCACTTTGACGCTTCAAGCGAATGGGAGAAACTCGCGGAAACTAGACCACTTACCGAATCCGAAAGAACTAACTGGGTAAATGATAAAATACAACACTTTGAAAAACACAAAAAAAAAGAAAAAGAAAACTGACATGCTTAAATAAAAAGCCCATATCAAGTGGAACCTCGAGGGCGATGAAAACAGCAAATACTTTCACAACTATATTAAAAGACGAGCAAACAAAAATAACATTCGTGGTATCTCACTTAACGGGTCTTGGTCTGAGGATCCAAACACTATCAAAAACGAAGCGCTTAAATACTTTGAAACACTATTTAAATCCAAAAAACGTAAAGGTAGTTGCCTATTTGAAAACGAACCAAACCATTCCTTCATCACCTAAGCTGATAACCTTCTTTTGGAAGCCCAATCGGTTTTAATGATTATCGTCCTATTTGTTTAGTCAGTAGTTATTACAAAATCCTCACCAAAATCTTATCCATTCGTCTCTCAAAAATAATACACAAAATAATTGGTATAGAACAAACCGCTTTCCTAAAAGGTAGGAACATCCTAGATAGTGTCTTAATCGCTAATGAAATAATTAATGAATTAAAAAGAAAAAAACAAAAGAGCCTCATTTTTAAAGTAGATTTCGAAAAGGCTTACGATTGCATCGAATGGGACTTCCTTTTCGACACTATGAAATGTTTGGGTTTCGGTCCCAAATGGATTAAATTCATCCACGCCTGCCTCTCTTCATCCTCCATCTCCATCCTCATCAGCGGGTCTCCGACCTAGGAATTTTCCCCTGGGCGTGGTATCCGTCAGGGCAACCCAATTTCTCCCTTCCTTTTCATAATCGCCGTCGAAGGTCTAAATATCCTCGCCAAACGTGCAATCACAAACGATCAATTTCGTGGTATTTGTGTCGGTCACGACAAGATTGTGGTCTCCCATCTTCAATATGCGGACGATACAATCTTCTTTGGTGAATGGAGCAAACACAACGTAAAAAAAGTATCCAAACTTTTAAAATGCTTCGAAAACATATCCGGATTAAAAGTAAACCTTAAAAAAGTAATTTGTACGGAATCGGGGTCTCAAAAAATGACATTGAGGATATGGCCAAATTCATATACTGCTCGGCCGGCACAACCCCCTTCACATATCTTGGATTACCTATCGGTGTCCCTACCACAAAAGCATCATCATGGCAACCGATCATCAAAAAATTTGACAAGCGCCTTTCCGACTGGAAAGCCAAATCCATGTCATTTGGTGGACGACTAACCTTAATTAAATCCGTTCTCTCTAGTCTTCCATTATACTATTTCTCCCTCTTTCACGCTCCTGCTAAAATAGTCAATACCCTCGAAACTAAAAGAAGAAAATTTTTCTGGGGCGGGTCGGAAACAAATAATAAAATTAATTGGATTAAATGGGAACACATTTTATTACCATATGATAAAGGTGGGTTGAACATCGGATCGTTAATGTGTAAAAATATCTACTTACTTTGTAAGTGGTGGTGGAGATTTCAAAATGAAAAAAATGCACTCTGGGTAAAAATCATATCAAGCATATACGGGGAGGGGGGAGGGGGGAAGGGGGAGGGGTTTGTACTAACGATTTCTCTAGAAATATTTCAGGTTGCACAATTTGGAATGAGATCATTAAAGCCGGAAAAACTGCAGACAACTTTGGGTCTAACTTCACCAACTCGATCTTCAAAAGCATTGAAAATGGCAACAACAATAGATTTTGACTCGACAATTGGTGCGGAACCAAAATATTTTGCACCTTATTTCGAAGATTATTCATGCTAGAATCCAACAAAAACGCTTTGGTTTCAGACCGACTTTCTACTAATAACTTGGTAACGATAGGCACATAGAATTGGACACGACCACCCAATGGTCGAACCCTTAACGAATTAATGGAGCTAAACAACCTTATAGCTACAATTAGTCTCTCCGACAATCCGGACACTTGGAAATGGAACCTAGACCAATCCGGTGTATTCACAACAAAATCATTAGCGTTCATCCTTGACAACCTTAAACTAGCTACCCCATCGACCACCTTCACAACACCAAGAAACAAACTTTACCACAAAAGATTAACATCTTCATGTGGCGTGTATTATACGGTAGAATTCCAACCCGTGTAGAACTCGACAAACGTAGCATCGATCTTGATACACTACTATGCCCTCTTTGCAACTCACATATTGAGACCATTGACCACATTCTATTTCATTGTCCCACAACATCTAACATTTAGAAGTCAATCTTAAATTGGTAGAACCTTCCCGCTAACTCACTATCCACACTTCTTGACGTTTCCACCAATAATCAACCCTTCACCACATCACAACTTGGCTCATCAATTTGGCAAGGCACCAAATGGGCTTCTACTTACATAATATGGAAACATCGAAACATGAAGATTTTCAAAAAAAAAAAAAATGAATGGTGCTTAACCACTATCCTCTCCGAGATTCAAACCCAATCATTCGCATGGATCTCCAAAAGATCAAAAAAGAAGACAATCGAATGGCATCAATGGCTCGTTAAGCCCGCGTTTTACATCTCCTCAAACGTACAAAGAACGGGTATTGGTTAAAAAAGAAAAATAAGCCCACCTTCGGTCCAACACTCGACCGACCTCATACTTTCGATCTATACTTATCTTGGCTTGGATCTCCATTATTCACCTGGTTAAATGGAATGTAGTGGACAACTTTGTCATCGCGGTTTGCGGTACTGTATGCTCGTTACCTTCCAGCTCGATTTTTCAAGTGTCGTGGTGTTTAGTAGCTCCTTGTCCAAGATTGTGTATAGAACTCGTGTATTATAATTTTCCTGTAGTACAACATAATGTATAGATTATAGTACGTGTAATTCTCCGATATATGAAATAAAGTTTACTTGCTTTTCAAAAAAAAAAGAAGCTTGTGTTGCATTCATTTCCAATCTTTTTCACGGGCGATTATGAAAAATCTATTCCTAGAGCATCAACATGTTTCCCAGCTTTGATAACCTCGTGTCAAGTTGTGGTTCCACTTGAAATTCTGCAATTATTATTATTAGATAGACTACCATTTTTTCCATAAATACTCGAGATAATTTTAAACCAAACTGAGTTTGTTTCGTTTCAAAAACGCCACAACCATTTACAAAGTAACAAAAGATTTTTTGCGTATAATGAACCAATTTTATGACCGCATTATTCATAAGTATTTAATACTTTATCTCATTTGACCCAACAAAGTCTTTTTGAATTTTCATTGCCTCCCCAAAAAAAAGTTCCTTCTTAACGATTGAAGTGTATTTATGGTACTCGATGGTGCACGAAATAAAGAAAAGAAATATAATGGAAAACTACTCAAGATTGATTTCATCATAGTTAGTCTTCCACCAAAAGATATTGTCTTTGCCTTCCAGTCCAATAATCTTTTTTTGATTTTATCAATGATGGGTTGCCACAATGTTATTTTATTCATTTTTACGCCGATTGACATGCCAAGATATGTGAAAGGTAGAGTACCCGTCGAACATTGTAGACAATTATCCACACTTTCCACATCCTCTCTAGTTAACCCGATACCGAATAAATTGCTTTTGTTGAAGTTGACTTTTAAACCTGAGAGTTCCTCGAAACATTTCAAAAGTTTGGAAATGTTGGATGCGTTCCTTTTACTCCAATCCCCAAAGAAGATAGTGTCATCCACATACTGAAGATGAGATACAATAACCCTATCATGCCCGACCTCGGTAGCTTTGATGTAACAACTTGACGTTGCTCTTTTTGCAAGGAAATTAAGACCTCCTCCAACTATTATGAATAGAAACAGGGATATTGGGTCCCTTTGTCTGACACCACGTTAGGGTGTGAATTCTTTAGTAAGTGAGCCGTTAATTAACTTCGAGATGGAAGCTGATTAGAGGCATGCTATAATCCATCGAATCCATCTTTTCCCGAAACCTAAACATTGCATGGTGTTGGAAAAGAAATCCCAGTTTATACAGTCGAACACTTTTTCAAAATCTGTTTTAAAGACAAGTCCCTTTTCTTCTTTCTTTTGAGTTCATCCACAATTTTGTTTGCTAATAAAACACTATCTAGGATTCTTCAACCCTTTAATAAAGTAGTTTGTTCGGATCCAATGATCACCAAAGATAAATAGGTTCAACATTTGCATTTGCATATAGAATATGTTATTCATTGTATGGTAAGTCTTAGCTCAACGAATATGTTATTCATCGTATGGTAAGTCTTAGCTCAACGATTTTATACATTTTCGTACTTCAAGTAAGGGGAATGATTTTTTTGTCTAACTGATAACTGTTATTCCCTATGTCTTTTAAAAAAGTATGTTGAATTAATATTCCGTTAGATATTACTTTTTACCTTTATATTAATATAAATTGAATTAATATATCTGAGAAATTTTTCATTATAAGTAATAAATAAAGATAATTATGAAATTTACTATATTTTTTAGAAATAGTTGATTTTCTAATACAAAAAACAAAAAAATTATGGATATCAAAAGCAAAATAAACCCTCACTTTATTTTACTCATTAATTAATTAACTAGTCGAATGATCCGTGATTTCACGGGTTAGTTGAAAAACAACAATTTAAACTCATCAACATCACTATAATAGGTATATATCCATCATGGATGTTGTATTGTTTTAACCTACATTATAAGAAAAGATGTCACAACAATGATAATATATATACCACATATTCAGAGTTGAATTATTATCATAAAAATTGTATCTATGTACTGCAAATGGATATTCCCTTAACTGATAGCCTATATGTCATCAATTGCAGAATAATAAACAAAGATGCATATATAGATATTATATTACTACACTCAAAGTTTAAGAACATACTAAACCCTATATTAATGCATTCAAAGTTTCTTCATAAAACTAAGCTCTAAATTTAGAATATTCAACTTCCACATGATAACACAACTAAGAGAACATCAATAAAATTTTATGTGTATTAAATGTGGTTTCATCAATCAAACGAACCCGTGGTTCCATTAAATACAAATTGATAACATATATTCAAACAAAATTGAATGTAAAAGTTAACAACAAACCTGGTTTAATTGAATAATCGTAATTAAGTTGAGTGTATTAAGAATATTCAACTCTCACATGATAACACAACTAAGAAAAACATCAATAAAACTTTGAGTGTATTAAGTGTGGTTCCATCAATCAAACAAAACCGTGGTTCCATCAAATAAAAACCGATAACATATAATCAAACAAAATTGATTGTAAAAGTTAACAACAAACCGGGTTGGATCGAGTAATCGTATTTGCAAGGCTATAATGTAGAATTAAATTGATTGTAAAGAAGAAAAACATAGTTGTTGAACAATAAAATGGGCAGAAGAATAAATTATAACGGATGAGAGTTTGTTAGCTTTTATTTAGGAGATATTAGTATTTCATTTTATAAAAGATGTCATATTATTTTTTAATTAAATTAATATAAAATTATGACATCATCATTATCAAAATTTAAGGGTAATTAGTGAAATTATTACATCATTAATTTAAAACTTTATATGAATATATAGATATAGGATATAAATGCTACTACAAGTTCTACCAAGGTCCCCTGAATGCCCACATACCAGGAAATGTTTTCTCATGGTTTTTACTTATATAGAATCCTTCGGGTCTAACTAACCAATAGCATCTCTGAACACTAAGAAAAATACCATTATAACAATGATTATAAGCATCGCCATTAAAAACGCCAATACTTTTATACTTATCACTCCACCAAAATTCTCCTGTATAATATGTCCCGATATTTACACCAAATCTCCAATCAATCCCTTCATTAAAAGCAAGTGTCTGATTTCCATGATCGCCTGGATCTCCGGTGCCTTTTTCACCAAAAACGTGAACTACGATATTATCTTCGATGCCGTTGGTGATATACATCCTAAAATTGACAACAGTGTTATTTGTGGCCGAAGCCGTACACAATGACACCATCGTGAAGATGAAAATTATATGAATAATCAAACTCATGCTTGATTCGTATGAACTAGTGATCATTTCATAAGTTGCAATGCACTGATGTCCAATTTACAATTGTGCTTTGTATTTATAAAAGGATTTCATTAATACTTTGTCATAAATACATTGTAATAATTTTATTAATAACTTTGTAATAAATATGACATTTATGATAATGAATTTATCATTTATCAATACAATCAATTGAATGCAGTACAAAATTTGTAGCCGAATTTATGATATGAGTTGAGGATTATTGTATCAACATTACGATAAATGTAATAGAATTCTACACATTGTCACGCTAAAATATACGACCGAAACAAATAATACAAGAGCAATTTTATTGAACGTGTTAAGAGTATTTTTTTTTATTATTAATTTTTTATTATTATTATAAATAGGTATATTTATTGACAATTGACATACGTATTTGGATATTATACGAGTACTGTTTTTTTTTTTTTTTTTTTTTTCAAATGTGATTTTAAACGCAAATTTTGAACATACCATTTTTTATTCTTTTGCTTTTTTATTGCTAAAAAGTTTTACAGGCTCTCAATATGATAGTCAAATATGTTTTATGAAAGTCAACATTTTGTATAAAGTAAACATGTTATTATTAAGACGTATATACATATAATATAATGACCCGTAAAAATATGGAGTTGTTTAAATAAAACAGATTAATGATATGTTTTAGTTATTTAGTGAATGTAAATACTAAAGTCATTTAGTCTAATGATCCGTGAAATCAAAGATTCCGACTAAGAAACTTGTCATTTCTTTTTACAAACATATTGATATACTTAATTCTTGGATGTGTGAAGGATATTAAAACAACAAGAAACGTGCGTTTTAGTGTTAAGGCGTGCCGTGGTTCATTAAGGCGCGTCATGGCTCAACACTTCGATTGAGGTTCGAAGGTTGCAATGCTGTCAGTTTCGAAATCATGCTTTAAGCCACGGCGCGGCTCCTCCAGCCGCGGCGCGGCTTAAGCCTATCCGGGAGTATGACGAGGAAAAACGCGTTTTCTTGCTCTTTAAGTTGTTTTCTTTGTTTAGATTTTCCTATATAAACACCCTATTGTAACCTTAACATTTGTGTACGAAAATAATAAAGAAAAATCTCTGGTTTGCGCCCGTGGAGTAAACCCTTCTCCGTGTTTTGTGGTTGGGATATAACCACGTTAAATCCCGTGTCGTTTTATGCTTTTATTTATCGTTATGCTTTATTATTCGTTTGTCATTTGTGGGTTAGTGATTAGTATAAATCACTTGTCTTGTTTTGGTCTCAAATTCCTAACAAGTGGTATCTAGAGCTCAAGGTTCGAGTATGGGCACGAAGACGAATTGAAAAGCAAGGTGTTCGATATGGTTGATGATTCGATTTTTCATCAAAGTTAGATCAAACGACATGGGTTGTGTGTCTTGCAACTTGTGTCAAGATCTAGAGACTTAGTTAATCGCGGTGAATTTAGGGTATGTCTATGTATCTATGAAAGTTGATCATGAAATGTCCCGTTCTTATTGATTAAAAACGTTCCATATTAATTGATTTCGTTGCGAGGTTTTGACCTCTATATGAGACGTTTTTCAAAGACTGCATTCATTTTTAAAACAAACCATAACCTTTATTTCATAAATAAAGGTTTAAAAAGCTTTACGTAGATTATCAAATAATGATAATCTAAAATATCCTGTTTACACACGACCATTACATAATGGTTTACAATACAAATATGTTACATCGAAATCAGTTTCTTGAATGCAGTTTTTACACAATATCATACAAACATGGACTCCAAATCTTGTCCTTATTTTAGTATGCAACAGCGGAAGCTCTTAGTATTCACCTGAGAATAAACATGCTTTAAACGTCAACAAAAATGTTGGTGAGTTATAGGTTTAACCTATATATATCAAATCGTAACAATAGACCACAAGATTTCATATTTCAATACACATCCCATACATAGAGATAAAAATCATTCATATGGTGAACACCTGGTAACCGACATTAACAAGATGCATATATAAGAATATCCCCATCATTCCGGGACACCCTTCGGATATGATATAAATTTCGAAGTACTAAAGCATCCGGTACTTTGAATGGGGTTTGTTAGGCCCAATAGATCTATCTTTAGGATTCGCGTCAATTAGGGTGTCTGTTCCCTAATTCTTAGATTACCAGACTTAATAAAAGGGGCATATTCGATTTCGATAATTCAACCATAGAATGTAGTTTCACGTACTTGTGTCTATTTTGTAAATCATTTATAAAACCTGCATGTATTCTCATCCCAAAAATATTAGATTTTAAAAGTGGGACTATAACTCACTTTCACATAATTTTACTTCGTCGGGAAGTAAGACTTGGCCACTGGTTGATTCACGAACCTATAACAATATATACATATATATCAAAGTATGTTCAAAATATATTTACAACACTTTTAATATATTTTGATGTTTTAAGTTTATTAAGTCAGCTGTCCTCGTTAGTAACCTACAACTAGTTGTCCACAGTTAGATGTACAGAAATAAATCGATAAATATTATCTTGAATCAATCCACGACCCAGTGTATACGTATCGCAGTATTGATCACAACTCAAACTATATATATTTTGGAATCAACCTCAACCCTGTATAGCTAACTCCAACATTCACATATAGAGTGTCTATGGTTGTTCCGAAATATATATAGATGTGTCGACATGATAGGTCGAAACATTGTATACGTGTCTATGGTATCTCAAGATTACATAATATACAATAAAAGTTGATTAAGTTATGGTTGGAATAGATTTGTTACCAATTTTCACGTAGCTAAAATGAGAAAAATTATCCAATCTTGTTTTACCCATAACTTCTTCATTTTAAATCCGTTTTGAGTGAATCAAATTGCTATGGTTTCATATTGAACTCTATTTTATGAATCAAAACAGAAAAAGTATAGGTTTATAGTCAGAAATATAAGTTACAAGTCATTTTTGTAAAGGTAGTCATTTCAGTCGAAAGAACGACGTCTAGATGACTATTTTAGAAAACATACTTCCACTTTGAGTTTAACCATAATTTTTGGATATAGTTTCATGTTCATAATAAAAATCATTTTCTCAGAATAACAACTTTTAAATCAAAGTTTATCATAGTTTTTAATTAACTAACCCAAAACAGCCCGCGGTGTTACTACGACGGCGTAAATCCGGTTTTACGGTGTTTTTCGTGTTTCTAGGTTTTAAATCATTAAGTTAGCATATCATATAGATATAGAACATGTGTTTAGTTGATTTTAAAAGTCAAGTTAGAAGGATTTACTTTTATTTGCGAACAAGTTTAGAATTAACTAAACTATGTTCTAGTGATTACAAGTTTAAACCTTCGAATAAGATAGCTTTATATGTAAGAATCGAATGATGTTATGAACATCATTACTACCTCAAGTTCCTTGGATAAACCTACTGGAAATGAGAAAAATAGATCTAGCTTCAAAGGATCCTTGGATGGCTTGAAAGTTCTTGAAGCAGAATCATGACACGAAAACAATTTCAAGTAAGATTTCCACTCGAAATAAGATTGTTATAGTTATAGAAATTGAATTAAAGTTTGAATATAATTATTACCTTGTATTAGAAAGATAACCTACTGTAAGTAACAAAGGTTTCTTGATCTTGGATGATTACTTGGAATGGATTTAGAAAACTTGGAAGTAAACTTGCAATCTTGGAAGTATTCTTGATTTTATGAAACTAGAACTTTTGGAATTTATGAAGAACACTTAGAACTTGAAGATAGAACTTGAGAGAGATCAATTAGATGAATAAAATTGAAGAATGAAAGTGTTTGTAGGTGTTTTTGGTCGTTGGTGTATGGATTAGATATAAAGGATATGTAATTTTATTTTCATGTAAATAAGTCATGAATGATTACTCATATTTTTGTAATTTTATGAGATATTTCATGCTAGTTGCCAAATGATGGTTCCCACATGTGTTAGGTGACTCACATGGGCTGCTAAAAGCTGATCATTGGAGTGTATATACCAATAGTACATACATCTAAAAGCTGTGTATTGTACGAGTACGAATACGGGTGCATACGAGTAGAATTGTTGATGAAACTGAACGAGGATGTAATTGTAAGCATTTTTGTTAAGTAGAAGTATTTTGATAAGTGTCTTGAAGTATTTCAAAAGTGTATGAATACATATTAAAACACTACATGTATATACATTTTAACTGAGTCGTTAAGTCATCGTTAGTCGTTACATGTAAATGTTGTTTTGAAACCTTTAGGTTAACGATCTTGTTGAATGTTGTTAACCCATTGTTTATTATAACAAATGAGATGTTAAATTTTTATATTATCATGATATTATGATATATAATATATCTTAGTATGATGTATATACAGTTAAATGTCGTTACAACGATAATCGTTACATATATGTCTCGTTTCGAAATCATTAAGTTAGTAGTCTTATTTTTACATATGTATTTCATTGTTAATACACTTAATAATATATTTACATATCATTTAACATAATTAACCAAGTGTATCAATATCTTAATATGATTCATATGTACATAGTAAGACGTTGTTATAACGATAATCGTTATATATATCGTTTTCGAGTTTCTTAAATTAATAGTCTCATTTTTATGTATATAACTCATTGTTAAAATACCTAATGAGATACATACTTATAATAAAATCATGTTAACTATATATATAACCATATATATGTCATCGTATAGTTTTTACAAGTTTTAACGTTCGTGAATCACCGGTCAACTTGGGTGGTCAATTGTCTATATGAAACCTATTTCAATTAATCAAGTCTTAACAAGTTTGATTGCTTAACATGTTGGAAACACTTAATCATGTAAATAACAATTTCATTTAATATATATATAAACATGGAAAATTTCGGGTCACTACAGTACCTACCCGTTAAATAAATTTCGTCCCGAAATTTTAAGCAGTTGGAGGTGTTGACGTATCTTCTGGAAATAAATGCGGGTATTTCTTCTTCATCTGATCTTCTCGTTCCCAGGTGAACTCGGGTCCTCTACGAGCATTCCATCGAACCTTAACAATTGGTATCTTGTTTTGCTTAAGTCTTTTAACCTCACGATCCATTATTTCGACGGGTTCTTCGATGAATTGAAGTTTTTCGTTGATTTGGATTTCATCTAATGGAATAGTGAGATCTTCTTTAGCAAAACATTTCTTCAAATTCGAGACGTGGAAAGTGTTATGTACAGCCGCGAGTTGTTGAGGTAATTCAAGTCGGTAAGCTACTGGTCCGACACGATCAATAATCTTGAATGGTCCAATATACCTTGGATTTAATTTCCCTCGTTTACCAAATCGAATAACACCTTTCCAAGGTGCAACTTTAAGCATGACCATCTCTCCAATTTCAAATTCTATATCTTTTCTTTTAATGTCAGCGTAGCTCTTTTGTCGACTTTGGGCGGTTTTCAACCGTTGTTGAATTTGGATGATCTTCTCGGTAGTTTCTTGTATTATCTCCGAACCCGTAATCTGTCTATCCCCCACTTCACTCCAACAAATCGAAGACCTGCAATTTCTACCATAAAATGCTTCAAACGGCGCCATCTCAATGCTTGAATGGTAGCTGTTGTTGTAGGAAAATTCTGCTAACGGTAGATGTCGATCCCAACTGTTTCCGAAATCAATAACACATGCTCGTAGCATGTCTTCAAGCGTTTGTATCGTCCTTTCGCTCTGCCCATCAGTTTGTGGATGATAGGCAGTACTCATGTCTAGACGAGTTCCTAATGCTTGCTGTAATGTCTGCCAGAATCTTGAAATAAATCTGCCATCCCTATCAGAGATAATAGAGATTAGTATTCCATGTCTGGAGATGACTTCCTTCAAATACAGTCGTGCTAACTTCTCCATCTTGTCATCTTCTCTTATTGGCAGGAAGTGTGCTGATTTGGTGAGACGATCAACTATTACCCAAATAGTATCAAAACCACTTGCAGTCCTTGGTAATTTAGTGATGAAATCCATGGTAATGTTTTCCCATTTCTATTCCGGGATTTCAGGTTGTTGAAGTAGACCTGATGGTTTTTGATGCTCAGCTTTGACCTTAGAACACGTCAAACATTCTCCTACATATTTAGCAATATCGGCTTTCATACCCGGCCACCAAAAATGTTTCTTGAGATCCTTGTACATCTTCCCCGTTCCAGGATGTATTGAGTATCTGGTTTTATGAGCTTCTCTAAGTACCATTTCTCTCATATCTCCAAAATTTGGTACCCAAATCCTTTCAGCCCTATACCGGGTTCCGTCTTCCCGAATATTAAGATGCTTCTCCGATCCTTTGGGTATTTCATCCTTTAAATTTCCCTCTTTTAAAACTCCTTGTTGCGCCTCCTTTATTTGAGTAGTAAGGTTATTGTGAATCATTATATTCATAGATTTTACTCGAATGGGTTCTCTGTCCTTCCTGCTCAAGGCGTCGGCTACCACATTTTCCTTCCCCGGGTGGTAACGAATCTCAAAGTCGTAATCATTCAACAATTCAATCCACCTACGCTGCCTCATATTCAGTTGTTTCTGATTAAATATGTGCTGAAGACTTTTGTGGTCGGTATATATAATACTTTTGTCCCCATATAAGTAGTGCCTCCAAGTCTTTAATGCAAAAACAACCGCGCCTAATTCCAAATCATGCGTCGTATAATTTTGCTCGTGAATCTTCAATTGTCTAGATGCATAAGCAATCACCTTCGTTCGTTGCATTAATACACAACCGAGACCTTGCTTTGATGCGTCACAATAAATCACAAAATCATCATTCCCTTCAGGCAATGACAATATAGGTGCCGTAGTTAGTTTTTTCTTCAATAACTGAAACGCTTTCTCTTGTTCGTCCTTCCATTCAAATTTCTTCCCTTTATGCGTTAATGCAGTCAAGGGTTTTGCTATTCTGGAAAAGTCTTGGATGAACCTTCTGTAGTAACCAGCTAGTCCTAAAAACTGGCGTATGTGTTTCGGAGTTTTCGGGGTTTTCCACTTTTCAACAGTTTCTATCTTTGCCGGATCCACCTTAATACCTTCTTTGTTCACTATGTGACCGAGGAATTGAACTTCTTCCAACCAAAATGCACACTTTGAAAATTTAGCATACAATTCTTCCTTCCTCAATACTTCTAACACCTTTCTCAAATGTTCACCGTGTTCTTGGTCATTCTTTGAGTAAATAAGTATGTCATCAATGAAAACAATGACAAACTTGTCAAGGTATAGTCCACACACTCGGTTCATAAGGTCCATGAACACAGCTGGTGCATTAGTTAAACCAAACGGCATGACCATAAACTCGTAATGACCGTAACGTGTTCTGAAAGCAGTCTTTGGGATATCATCTTCTTTCACCCGCATTTGATGATACCCGGAACGTAAGTCAATCTTTGAATAAACAGACGAGCCTTGTAGTTGATCAAATAAGTCGTCGATTCTCGGTAGTGGATAGCGGTTCTTGATGGTAAGTTTGTTCAACTCTCAGTAGTCGATACACAACCTGAATGTACCATCTTTCTTCTTGACAAACAAAACAGGAGCTCCCCACGGTGATGTGCTTGGTCGAATGAAACCACGCGCTAAAATTTCTTGTAATTGGCTTTGCAGTTCTTTCATCTCGCTGGGTGCGAGTCTATAAGGAGCACGAGCTATTGGTGCAGCTCCTGGTACAAGATCTATTTGAAATTCAACAGATCGATGTGGAGGTAGTCCCGGTAATTCTTTCGGAAATACATCGGGAAATTCTTTTGCGACGGGAACATCATTGATGCTCTTTTCTTAGTTTGTACTTTCTCGACGTGTGCTAGAACAGCATAGCAACCTTTTCTTATTAGTTTTTGTGCCTTCAAATTACTAATAAGATGTAGCTTCATGTTGCCCTTTTCTCCGTACACCATTAAGGGTTCTCCTTTTTCTCGTACAATGTGAATTGCATTTTTATAACATACGATCTCTGCTTTCACCTTTTTTAGCCAGTCCATGCCAACTATTACATCAAAACTCCCTAACTCTACTGGTATCAAATCAATCTTAAATATTTCGCTACCCAGTTTAATTTCTCGATTTCGGCATATATTATCTGCTGAAATTAATTTACCGTTTGCTAATTCGAGTAAAAATTTACTATCCAACGGCATCAATGGACAACTTAATTTAGCACAAAAATCTCTACTCATATAGCTTCTATCCGCACCCGAATCAAATAAAACGTAAGCAGATTTATTGTCAATAAGAAATGTACCCGTAACAAGCTCCGGGTCTTCCTGTGCCTCTGCCGCATTAATATTGAAAACTCTTCCGCGGCCTTGTCCATTCGTGTTCTCCTGGTTCGGGCAATTTCTAATAATGTGGCCCGGTTTTCCACATTTATAACAAACTACATTGGCATAACTTGCTCCGACACTACTTGCTCCGCCATTACTCGTTCCAACACCATTTGTTCCTTTCGTTCTGTTAACCCCTGGTCCGTAGACCTCACACTTCATCGCGCTATGACCATTTCTTTTACACTTGTTGCAAAATTTGGTGCAGAACCCCGAGTGATACTTTTCACACCTTTGGCATAGCTGCTTCTGATTGTTGTTGTTGTTGCGATTGTTATTGTTGTTGGGACGATTGTTGTAGTTGCTGTTGTTGTTGTTGTTGTTGGGCCATTTGTTGTAGTTGCGATTGATGTTGCGATTGTTGGGATAATTGTTGCGATTATTATTGTAATTGCTGTTGTTGTTGTATTGGTGATTCTTATCACCGTTTTCCTCCCACTTTCTTTTGACTTGCTTCACATTGGCCTCTTCAGCCGTCTGTTCTTTAATTCTTTCCTCAATCTGGTTCACTAGTTTGTGAGCCATTCTACATGCCTGTTGTACGGAGGCAGGCTCGTGTGAACTTATATCTTCTTGGATTCTTTCCGGTAATCCTTTCACAAACGCGTCGATCTTCTCTTCCTCATCTTCGAACGCTCCCGGACACAATAGGCACAATTCTGTGAATCATCTTTCGTATGTGGTAATATCAAATCCTTGGGTTCGTAACCCTCTAAGTTCTGTCTTGAGCTTATTGACCTCGGTTCTGGGACGGTACTTCTCGTTCATCAAGTGCTTGAATGCTGACCACGGTAGTGCGTACGCATCATCTTGTCCCACTTGCTCTAGATAGGTATTCCACCATGTTAACGCAGAACCTATGAAGGTATGCGTAGCGTACTTCACTTTGTTCTCTTCAGTACACTTACTTATGGCAAACACCGATTCGACCTTCTCGGTCCACCGTTTCAATCCGATCGATCCTTCGGTTTCATCAAATTCCAAAGGTTTGCAGGCAGTGAATTCTTTGTAGGTGCATCCTACACGATTTCCTGTACTGCTAGATCCAAGGTTATTGTTGGTATGTAGCGCAGCCTGTACTGCGGCTATGTTTGAAGCTAGAAAAGTACGGAATTCCTCTTCATTCATATTCACGGTTTGTCGAGTAGTCGGTGCCATTTCCTTCAAAATAGTCAAATGGAACAAGTTAATCATACATAATATTAAGAGTAGTTAATAGTATTTCGTAGCATAATATGAACTCATTTATAAAAGCTTTTTCTTCATATTAGCGTTTTATAAGTTTAAATTCAGGTAGTACCTACCCGTTAAGTTCATACTTAGTAGCTAATATACAATTCAACTACTACAATTCTATATGAAAAACTGATTATAATAATATTTCGCGTTCAAACTTTTATACAATATTTTACAAACTTACAATACCGCTTATTTTACATAAAGCATGAAATAAGCACACAATAACTTTGATACAAGATAGTTGTGAAGATAATTCTAGCTAGTACACAAGTCGTTCAGCAAAGGCAATAAAGACACATAATTCATACGTCCAGAAACAAGTCATGCATTCTGGTTTTACTAGGACTACTTCCCATCCTTGGTCTTGTGGAACATAATCGTTATGGCCGTTGATAAGACAGCGTGTTGTAACGTCGTCAAAGGGACGAGGGTTACGTAATGACCAACAGTCTCGTAATAACCTAAAAACCTCATTTCTTACCCCAATTACCGGCTCCGTCACTTGTGGGAACGTTTTGTTTAATAGTTGTAGCCCGATGTTCTTTTTCTCACTTTGGTGAGAAGCGAACATTACTAACCCGTAAGCATAGCATGCTTCTTTATGTTGCATGTTAGCCGCTTTTTCTAAATCATGAAGTCCTATATTCGGATACATAGAGTCAAAATAATTTCTTAACCCGTTGCGTAAAATAGCATTTGGGTTCCCCGCAATATATGCGTCAAAGTAAACACATCGTAACTTATGGGTTTTCCAATGTGATATCCCCCATCTTTCAAACGAAAGTCTCTTATAAACCAAGACATTCTTTGAACGTTCTTCGAATGTCTTACAAACTGATTTCGCCGTAAATAGTTGTGCCGAAGAATTCTGACCGACTCTAGACAAGATTTCATCAATCATATCTCCGGGTAGGTCTCTTAAAATATTGGGTTGTCTATCCATTTTGTGTTTTTATACTGTAAAATAGACAAGAGTTAGATTCATAAAAAAATTACTTATTAATACAAGCAATTTTTACATATATCATAAAGCATAAGCACACTATATTACATATATTACACCATACGAATACAACTATCTTATTCCGACTCGCTCGTTTCTTCTTCTTTGGTTTTGATTCGTTTTGCCAAGTTTCTAGGGATATATGATGTTCCCCTAATACTAGCTGTCGTTTTCCACAACGGTTTAGAAAAACCTGGTGGTTTAGAGGTTCCCGGGTCATTGTTACAACTTAAGGACTTCGGGGGTTGACGATACATATAAAGTTTATCGGGGTTGGATTTAGATTTCTCTATTTTTATGCCCTTTCCCTTATTATTTTCTTTTGCCTTTTTAAATTCAGTTGGGGTAATTTCTATAACATCATCGGAATTCTCGTCGGAATTCGATTCATCGGAGAATTGGTAATCCTCCCAATATTTTGCTTCCTTGGCGGAAACACCATTGACCATAATTAACCTTGGTCGGTTGGTTGAGGATTTTCTTTTACTTAACCGTTTTATTATTTCCCCCACCGGTTCTATTTCCTCCTCCGGTTCCTCCTCTTCCGGTTCTGATTCTTCTTCCGGTTCTGATTCTTCTTCCGGTTCCTCTTCGGGAACTTGTGAATCAGTCCAATATATATTCGACTCTTCGTTATTATTAGGGGAGTCAATGGAATTTGTGCTAGAGGTAGACATCTATCACACAATATCAAACATTTTAAGAGATTAATATATCACATAATATATATATGTTAATAATATATAGTTTCCAACAAAAATGTTAAGCAATCATTTTTAAAGAAAACACGGTCGAAGTCCAGACTCACTAATGCATCCTAACAAACTCGATAAGACACACTAATGCAAATTTTCTGGTTCTCTAAGACCAACGCTCTGATACCAACTGAAATGTCCCGTACTTATTGATTAAAAACGTTCCATATTAATTGATTTCGTTGCGAGGTTTTGACCTCTATATGAGATGTTTTTCAAAGACTGCATTCATTTTTAAAACAAACCATAACCTTTATTTCATAAATAAAGGTTTAAAAAGCTTTACGTAGATTATCGAATAATGATAATCTAAAATATCCTGTTTACACACGACCATTACATAATAGTTTACAATACAAATATGTTACATCGAAATCAGTTTCTTGAATGCAGTTTTTACACAATATCATACAAACATGGACTCCAAATCTTGTCCTTATTTTAGTATGCAACAGCGGAAGCTCTTAGTATTCACCTGAGAATAAACATGCTTTAAATGTCAACAAAAATGTTGGTGAGTTATAGGTTTAACCTATATATATCAAATCATAACAATAGACCACAAGATTTCATATTTCAATACACATCCCATACATAGAGATAAAAATCATTCATATGGTGAACACCTGGTAACCGACATTAACAAGATGCATATATAAGAATATCTCCATCATTCAGGGACACCCTTCGGATATGATATAAATTTCGAAGTACTAAAGCATCCGGTACTTTGGATGGGGTTTGTTAGGCCCAATAGATCTATCTTTAGGATTCGCGTCAATTAGGGTGTATGTTCCCTAATTCTTAGATTACCAGACTTAATAAAAGGGGCATATTCGATTTCGATAATTCAACCATAGAATGTAGTTTCACGTACTTGTGTCTATTTTGTAAATCATTTATAAAACCTGCATGTATTCTCATCCCAAAAATATTAGATTTTAAAAGTGGGACTATAACTCACTTTCACAGATTTTTACTTCGTCGGGAAGTAAGACTTGGCCACTGGTTGATTCACGAACCTATAACAATATATACATATATATTTAAAGTATGTTCAAAATATATTTACAACACTTTTAATATATTTTGATGTTTTAAGTTTATTAAGTCAGCTGTCCTCATTAGTAACCTACAACTAGTTGTCCAAAGTTAGATGTACAGAAATAAATCGATAAATATTATCTTGAATCAATCCACGACCCAGTGTATACGTATCTCAGTATTGATCACAACTCAAACTATATATATTTTGGAATCAACCTCAACCCTGTATAGCTAACTCCAACATTCACATATAGAGTGTCTATGGTTGTTCCGAAATATATATAGATGTGTCGACATGATAGGTCGAAACATTGTATACGTGTCTATGGTATCTCAAGATTACATAATATACAATACAAGTTGATTAAGTTATGGTTGGAATAGATTTGTTACCAATTTTCACGTAGCTAAAATGAGAAAAATTATCCAATCTTGTTTTACCCATAACTTCTTCATTTTAAATCCGTTTTGAGTGAATCAAATTGCTATGGTTTCATATTGAACTCTATTTTATGAATCAAAACAGAAAAAGTATAGGTTTATAGTCAGAAATATAAGTTACAAGTCATTTTTGTAAAGGTAGTCATTTCAGTCGAAAGAACGACGTCTAGATGACTATTTTAGAAAACATACTTCCACTTTGAGTTTAACCATAATTTTTGGATATAGGTTCATGTTCATAATAAAAATCATTTTCTCAGAATAACAACTTTTAAATCAAAGTTTATCATAGTTTTTAATTAACTAACCCAAAACAGCCCGCGGTGTTACTACGACGGCGTAAATCCGGTTTTACGGTGTTTTTCGTGTTTCCAGGTTTTAAATCATTAAGTTAGCATATCATATAGATATATAACATGTGTTTAGTTGATTTTAAAAGTCAAGTTAGAAGGATTAACTTTTATTTGCGAACAAGTTTAGAATTAACTAAACTATGTTCTAGTGATTACAAGTTTAAACCTTCGAATAAGATAGCTTTATATGTATAAATCGAATGATGTTATGAACATCATTACTACCTCAAGTTCCTTGGATAAACCTACTGGAAATGAGAAAAATAGATCTAGCTTCAAAGGATCCTTGGATGGCTTGAAAGTTCTTGAAGCAGAATCATGACACGAAAACAATTTCAAGTAAGATTTCCACTCGAAATAAGATTGTTATAGTTATAGAAATTGAATTAATGTTTGAATATGATTATTACCTTGTATTAGAAAGATAACCTACTGTAAGTAACAAAGGTTTCTTGATCTTGGATGATTACTTGGAATGGATTTAGAAAACTTGGAAGTAAACTTGCAATCTTGGAAGTATTCTTGATTTTATGAAACTAGAACTTTTGGAATTTATGAAGAACACTTAGAACTTGAAGATAGAACTTAAGAGAGATCAATTAGATGAAGAAAATTGAAGAATGAAAGTGTTTGTAGGTGTTTTTGGTCGTTGGTGTATGGATTAGATATAAAGGATATGTAATTTTGTTTTCATGTAAATAAGTCATGAATGATTACTCATATTTTTGTAATTTTATGAGATATTTCATGCTATTTGCCAAATGATGGTTCTCACATGTGTTAGGTGATTCACATGGGCTGCTAAGAGCTGATCATTGGAGTGTATATACCAATAGTACATACATCTAAAAGCTGTGTATTATACGAGTACGAATACGGGTGCATACGAGTAGAATTGTTGATGAAACTGAACGAGGATGTAATTGTAAGCATTTTTGTTAAGTAGAAGTATTTTGATAAGTGTCTTGAAGTCTTTAAAAAGTGTATGAATACATATTAAAACACTACATGTATATACATTTTAACTGAGTCGTTAAGTCATCGTTAGTCGTTACATGTAAATGTTGTTTTGAAACCTTTAGGTTAACGATCTTGTTGAATGTTCTTAACCCATTGTTTATTATAACAAATGAGATGTTAAATTTTTATATTATCATGATATTATGATATATAATATATCTTATTATGATGTATATACAGTTAAATGTCGTTACAACGATAATCGTTACATATATGTCTCGTTTCGAAATCATTAAGTTAGTAGTCTTATTTTTACATATGTATTTCATTGTTAATACACTTAATAATATATTTACTTATCATTTAACATAATTAACCAAGTGTATCAATATCTTAATATGATTCATATGTACATAGTAAGACGTTGTTATAACGATAATCGTTATATATATCGTTTTCGAGTTTCTTAAATTAATAGTCTCATTTTTATGTATATAACTCATTGTTAAAATACCTAATGAGATACATACTTATAATAAAATCATGTTAACTATATATATAACCATATATATGTCATCGTATAGTTTTTACAAGTTTTAACGTTCGTGAATCACCGGTCAACTTGGGTGGTCAATTGTCTATATGAAACCTATTTCAATTAATCAAGTCTTAACAAGTTTGATTGCTTAACATGTTGGAAACACTTAATCATGTAAATAACAATTTCATTTAATATATATATATATATATATATATATATATATATATATATATATATATATATATATATATATATATATATATATATATATATATATATAAACATGGAAAAGTTCGGGTCACTACAGATCACACTAGGGTTGGTCTGATCAGGGAAGTTATCAGGGAAGTTTGGTGCTTGCAGGGTTTGAAAACGGGATGACCAATGGTGTTTGGTCAATATTCTAGGGTTTATGGAATATGCAGGAGGATTAGAGCTTCTTGTCACTAAGGATAATTGGTTGTCGAAGGGTGTCGGATAGAACGCGTTCGACGGTTGCTCGGGTTTGGTTGATGTTTCAACAAAAGGAGCGGTTTTCTTCGAGGGTGATGAATTAAGAGTCTTTAGGTGATGGAAGAGGGGTGTATAATCTTTAAGTCCCGAAACTTGAGCTTTCTAGGATCATTGAGGGTGTCGGGAACTTGGTGTGAGTTTGGTAACCGACGGAAGTTATCGAGCTAGTGGGAGTTAGTCGACTAGTGGAGTTGTGGAGATGTTTATGTGACGTTGTCTCCAATGTTCTCAAGATTAGTGTGATGATTCCGGGTAACACTAGGGCTTCGAGTACTTGTTTTACTCTCCGATGGCAAAGAAATTTGTGACTGACTGGTGGTACGAACCAAGTTTCTTCTCGAGTAACCGCAGTTTTATTTCTTACTCGTACAGTGGGAACGTGCTTGGGATGATAAGATGGGTTTGTGAAATTCATAGCTTTGAGGAGGTCAGTGAACCAACGAGAAAGCAGAAAATTGAAAATTTAGTAGATTTCGAGGTTGTGACTGCGTTCTCACTAGAGCCTTGATGAAGAGTCTACGAGGGTGTAACGACCTTGGATTTTCCAACATTTAATTAATAATGTTTATTATTAATGCTTGCGTGTTAATAAATGTATTTTTATGCGTTTACTTGTTATCATACTTGACTTTACATGGCCCGACACGTCTTTGTGTGTAACAACCCGTCCTTATCCACCTGGACGAAATCATCAACATCTGGTTCCATTACGATGATCGACTCCAAGTAATGCCCTTAAAATGAGCAAATGCACAGCGGAAGACTTAATTCGTACCTGAGAATAACATGCTTTAAAACGTCAACACAAAGTTGGTGAGATATATATGTTTGATGCTAGCAGCGTTATAACTATGGACCACAAGATTTCATATATAAAAATATAATACACTCGCAAGTGTATAAAATCATTCTGCTTATGTTGAGGCCTCAGTAACCAACCTTAACAATAATATAATAAGTCATCTTCGCAAAGATGGATATGTACACTCGCAAGTGTATAAATAATCCTCGAAGTACTAAACATCCGCCCACTAGTTCTTATGTCAAGTGCAGCCTACTGGATGGGGGTGTTAAACTCGATAGATCTATCTTTAGGATTCGCGCTTACATGCTATTATAACATATAACTAAATTACCTAGCACATCAATCCGCAGAATATCATTTTTAATCACTTGTGTCCATAACGTAAATCATTTATAAAAAAAAACAGCGCATGTATTCTCAGCCCAAAAATATTTAGAATTTAAAAGGGACTATATACTCACCTAATGTATTTTGTAGTAAAAATACATATAACATCATTGAACACGTATAAGGTTGGCCTCGGATTCACGAACCTATATTATTTGTATAGTTATTAACACACGTAATTGTAAATGAACATATATATATATATAAAGTAATAATTTTCATCATATATATATATTTTCATTTTATATATATATAGAAATATTAATATAGTGTAATTATATGTAATAAATATATATTTATATATAATCTTCATTTTTTTATGCTTATAACTTTAATAACATCATTAAAACTTTTATTTTTATAATTATAATTAATAATAATAATGATAATATTAATAATACTTTTACTTTTAATAATAATAGTTCTAATAAAATGATACTAGTATTACTATTAATGAAATTAATATTAACTTTTATTACTTCCATTATAGTTGTAATAATCTTTCATTTTGTTATATGAATAACAATCATAATAATAATAATAACAATAATTTTAATATTAATAACTACCTTAGAAGTCCTTTTAAAAAAAAGTTGCACCAAGCAGGGATCGAACCCGAGACCTCTCGAAATCACATAAACTCCCTAACCATTTATCTGCTTCCGTTTTTCTGATATAGCATGGTTTAATTTATATATAAACCCGTTTCTATTTCATCATTTTCATATATATCATCATCATCAGGTATCATCACGTAGCACACCCAGGCCCAACAGACTCATATTGCTCTCGGCCCAACGTTTAACTTAGTTCTCGGCCCAGTTTTCTATATTAAGTCCACGTCTTTCTTTAAGCTATAAAGGCCTTAGGCCTGATTTCTTTAGTCACGTTAATGGCCCAAGTTTTAAATAGTCCAAAAACAAAACAAGTTTACGGCTCACATCTATTGTTTTCCCAAAGGCCTGCTAACACGTATTCCTTTAAACCCACCGATGAATTGTGGGGTTATCAGATAAAGGGTTGTCGGCCACCAGAGAGAAGAAGAACACGTGAAATTAGCTTTTGCATTTAATATCACATACAGCCTGTCGATCCAAATTTATCACGGCTGTTGTGGTTGACAATGATTACGTTGGCCACAAAATAAAATAGATAAGTATGAATGGTGTTCGGATTAGGTGATGGCGACAGAAAAAGAGAGAAACCATAAATAATAGCGGCCATAAATCCTGGGTTTGTGTTTTCAATTGAAACTGAAACAGAAAATGATAAAGAGCAGCTCTTCGTGATCATACTAGTCATTATGTATCATCATGTTCACGTTTCATTCCATCAACGAATCATTAAAGGTACCGTCCCTTATCTGCGTAGTCATTACTGAAAAGTCATCGTTGTTTGTGGGTTTGTGAAACCGAAAACAGAAATCATGGTAGGAATGATTCGTGATTGGGTTTAGAGAGAAAAATAGTGAGAGGGATAGGAGAGAAGATGAGAGAGAGATAAAAGTTCATGGTGGTTGAATATGGCAGGTGGTGGTTGATGAGTATTGTCGAAGGTGAGTTTGATGATGGAGGTAGGGTGGCTCGTTGATGGTGGCCTAGTGGTAGCCGGCTTTGGTGGTGTTTCAGGTGGTTTATAACCGTAAATAGGGACGATCAGCGAGTAGCAAAAGCAATTATTTAGTCGTTGTTGTGGATGTTTTTGGTAGTGGAAGATGGTTATTTGATGGTGTTGTAGTTGGTGGTGTACGGTCTCAAGAAGAAACAGCAAAACAAACGGATAACAAATGGTGGTCTCGATGGTATTGAAACAGATTGCAGCTAGTATTTATTTGGTGATGATGGTGGCGATTTCTAAATGGGTTTCGAACAGATTAGATGAGAGAGAGAAAAGAGATAACGAGAGAGGAAAGTGATCTAATGGTGATCGTTCCAGTTGTCAATGGTTGTGAGTTTTGATGACCTCAAATAGTGACGGGTGTGGTGGTTATGGGTTTCGGTTTGGATGGTTTCATCAATAGCAAAAATAACAACGATAGTAGTAGAAACATCAACAAAATGGGTTTTGTTTTGGTTGTAGTAGCATAGTAGTAACAAAGGTTGCTGAAGCTATTTCGTTGGGTCTCAACCGAAAGAGAAACAGAAAGTAGAAGTTGAAACACGAAAGCATAATCGAATAAGAAGGGTGATGTTTGGTGGGATTCTGCGAATAGGAATTGAAATAACTTAAGTAGCAATAACAGCGAAAATATTGCAGTTTGCAGGTGATGTTCGATTATGGTTACATGAATGGTGGTTGTCGAAGGTGGTAGCCGGTGGATGGTTGATCAAAGTGGTGGATAAGAAGATGATGAAGTGATAGGAATTAAGGTGCTCGTTGGTGGGATTGTAGTGATGAGAGGACGTCACAGAAACAGGAATAGAGGTGTTTCTTGGTGGTTTAAGGTGATAGAAATCGAATAATAAACAAGAACGAAAGAGTTTTGCAAGTGACGGTTGTGATTATGTTTTCATGGTGATCGATAAGAATAGATAGGTAGATGGTTTTGGAGATGGTTTAGTGTGTTCACAGAAAAGAAAATAGAAGATAGAATTAGATAGATATGAGGTTGTAAGAAGTCTATGTATATATATATAATATATATATATATATATATATATATATATATATATATATTTCAGTGGGATGAAAAAGGATAACAAACAAACACAGAAAATGGATAACCAACAAACACAGAAAATTCTAATTATTCGATTAGGTTCAGTTAATCTATAATAAAATTTGTTTTGAAATAAAAACGTGTGGTGAACAGATTAGCAGCCTACAATTTTAAATTCTTGTGCCGACGGTTTTATTGGACTAGAATTTCGTACTCCGTTGTTAATCGGTGGCGGATAAAAGTATATAAATAATTATATTTTAAATAACAATTATTAAAGTAAATATAAGAAGTCACACAATAATCCCATAACTTAAATTCTTATTAACTAAACCGTTAAATGTTTTGTTAAAATTTCCCAGACTATCAATCACCCATATGCATAAATTCATACATATCAATTTACACATAATTGTTCGTGAATCACCAGGTATGGTCAAATGGTAATTGATTACCTAAATATAGATTTCAAACTTTCTAGACTCAACATTAGGGTTTTTGCTTATCGTGTCGGAAACATATAGAGTTTAAGGTTTAAATTTGGTCGAAAATTTCCGGGTCGTTACAGTACCCACCCGTTAAAGAAATTTCGTCCCCGAAATTTGATAGAGGTTGTCATAGATAACAATAGGAATATTTTCATGACGAATATGAATTGATAACTAGAGTTTTATCACCATTTAGTAATAGTGGTAAAACAATTCGATTATGTGAAGCGTACGAATGAAGCTGTCACAAAAGAGTGAAATGAATAATTTGGAATTGTTTTAACCGATGACGTAGCTACTATTGACTTCCGGATTTTAAGGGACTTAAAGAAAACCTTACGTAATAAGATTTGGTTCTTCGGCGATCAGGATCTTCTTTGATTTAATACAGTAAATCTGTTTTGATGTCTTTGTCGGATATTTCACTATAAAACTACTCCATTCGTTTCTTCTTCCCGTCCTCGAGACAAGCGAGCAATGATCCGGAATTCGTAAATATGAAATTTGGAATGAACTTAGCTAATGCTCTTAGAAAGAAATGGTAATTGCACGATTTTGATTTGTCAAATTACCAGAATATCCGGAAAGATAGAACTATCAAAATGGTATGTTCTTGATATATTTGGAGATTGGATAGAATGTAAGAGCCGTGTAACATGGCACATGATGATGGTACTGTGAATCATCACATTCCATTAGAAACTTAACATAACTTACTATAATATAATGAAGTTGATCAAGTTTCATTATATTATACTAATTCATGCATCAGTTCCCAACACTACTTCAGAACATTCCTATTTCAATTTCGAAGGTTTCAGAATTTAACGTAGTTTCTTTTATTTTATAACGCAGATATTACAGAAAGATACATGATCGCAGATAGGTGTAGTTGTGAAAATATCTCCTGAAATATGGAGAATATGTATAACAGAAAATATGAAGATATCTTATAATATCTAAGATAAGGTGATGATGAAGAATATCATCCGGAAAGGTTTAGAATATCGAGTAGGGTTCTTACTAACGGTTTTAGCAGGTTCTGAATCGTTTGGATTCTGTGAAAGCAGACTCAGTTATTGTGATTTATCCACACCTTCCTTCATACTTTGCTCAATCCGTTTTCCAGTTCCAAATCTCCTCTTTTTCTGAGCTTTACCAACACATGATACTTTATCGTCATCTTTTGACTGATAAATTCATTCACAGTTTTTGTTGCTTCATCAGCATTTTAAGAACTACTTCATAGTTCAGGGTGTTTTCAGAAACTTCACATTCGGAGTATGAATTTCTTAAAAATAAATATTATGGGTATAACTGGAGAAATGCTACGAGATTTTCAAAATACTAATTGCGGATTCCGTCGAAGAGATAACGAGCTGCTGGTATATCTGCTGATGATGTCGGGGGATATAAAAGGTTCTCCAGTAACGACGGCGAAAGGACAACGTATTTATATCGAGATGATAGTAAGACTAGTGAGAAGTCAAAGTGGAGCTGTGACAAAATTGGCTACTTGAAAAGGAATCGTAGGGTTGCTTTTACTAATGGATGATAAGGAATTTTGACGCGGATACGTTTTAATTATAACTTCGGTTTTTGAAAGTTTTTCAGGTGCATAACTGTATGCATGAATCTCTCTTCCATAAACGAGGTGTGGCTGGTTCAATTTCTCAATCGAGGTGTTATCAAGAATTATGAAAGATTTGAACGCGAATTGTAATTGTCAAGATACGAATGAGGTTTAAGATAGAATCAAGTGGCAAACTTGAAGAATTGTTTAATTTCATATGTTATAATCAGCATTTTAACTCATTTTAATTGTTCAAAGTTAGCAGTCCAATAGTCTGATGGTTCAATGATTCATATATAATTTAATATATAATATTCGAATTAAATAATACGTATCGTGACCCGTGTACCGGTCTCGGTGTCGATCACAACTCAAAGTATATATATATTTTGGAATCAACTCCGACCCTGTATAGCCAACTCCCACCTTCACATATAGAGTGTCTACGGTTGTTCCGAAATATATATATAGATGGGTCGATATGATAAGTCGAAACCTTGCATACGTGTCCCGTTATTTAAAGTGCGTAAAAATAAATAACAAAAATTAAATGACGATAAATAAAATTGCGAGAATGTAAATTGCGATAAATTAAATGTTAATCAGTTAGCTGGGAACAGTTAGCCGGAACAGTTAGCGTTAAATCCTATCACAATTCCAATTAATTAATTCGTTTGTTTCTAACACTTTTTATTTTTTTGTCCAATGTTTTCTTCGTTATGCCACTTGTTGGATTCTGATAGGTCAAAATCCAAATATGAAATTTGAATAGAAATGGTTATTCTGTGGTGAACGGATACGTATATCGGTAGTTGTAAGTAGGATAGTAAATGATCGTTGAATTAGATTCGAAGAATGTACAGTGTAACTTATTAATGTGAATTCTAAATATTCCTCGGGTACTACCCACCCGTTAAAATATTTTCATCATTAACAGTTTGTACAAAAGAATTTTTAATTACAATCTTTATGAAAATATACTCGCATATATATTTTCATCGGATGTAATCATGGATTTAATGAGTCAATAAAATATTATACTCATTTGATTTATTGTTAACACTTGATTACATGATCTCTAAAACATTAGAGATTACATAATTGCCATGTCGAACGTAGGTAAATGAGGTAGAACAATACGTAAAACGAAATTAATCGATGTAGAACGATATGTAGAACGAAGATCATACTCGAAATTCCGATGAGATTTTTGAGGTATGTGATATTGATATCCAAGATACCGTTTGTGATGTTGAGATTTACGGTGTGGTTTTGGTTTGGGGGTGATAAGAGTACTGTCGACGTTGGTGATGATGGTACGGATTATGTTGCTGGTGCTGCTGTTGGTGTTTGCCACCTTCGCACCATGTTCTCCAAAGCCGTCACGCGAGTGCAAAGTTCGTTAACTTCTGCTAGTATACCGGGATGATTGGTGGTTGGAGTGAGTGAATGAACAAGATCTGAAATATGGGATAGTATATAATCGTGACGAGATACTCTAGAAATGAGAGAGAAAATAGTTTCTCGAACAGGTTCGCTAGTAAGTGCTTCAGGTTCATTGTCAAGAGGGCAATTTGGTGAATGATGTGAATGATTTTCAGATATCGGATGATATTCTAACTAGATAGAATATCTATAATCCTAAAGATTTCGTAGACTACAGAGGAATTTACAGCATATGTCAGGCAAGTCTACAGATGCGCTAAGATATGAATTATCAAATACGCTAAGATATAAATTTCGTCTATACACTATCAATGCAGTAAATGCAGTAAGACGTGTCTAGACTTAAGAATGATAAGCAGGCAATTCCCTAAGGATGATAAGCAGATGGTTTCCGACTAGAAATGATAAGCAAAACTTTTGACATGCAGACACGGTCAAAGTCCAGACTCACTAATGTATCCTAACAACTACCAGTTAGACACACTAATGGGAGACCTGGTTCGCTAAGACCAACGCTCTGATACCACATGTAACAACCCGTCCTTATCCACCTGGACGAAATCATCAACATCTGGTTCCATTACGATGATCGACTCCAAGTAATGCCCTTAAAATGAGCAAATGCACAGCGGAAGACTTAATTCGTACCTGAGAATAACATGCTTTAAAACGTCAACACAAAGTTGGTGAGATATATATGTTTGATGCTAGCAGCGTTATAACTATGGACCACAAGATTTCATATATAAAAATATAATACACTTGCAAGTGTATAAAATCATTCTGCTTATGTTGAGGCCTCAGTAACCAACCTTAACAATAATATAATAAGTCATCTTCGCAAAGATGGATATGTACACTCGCAAGTGTATAAATAATCCTCGAAGTACTAAACATCCGCCCACTAGTTCTTATGTCTAGTGCAGCCTACTGGATGGGGGTGTTAAACCCGATAGATCTATCTTTAGGATTCGCGCTTACATGCTATTATAACATATAACTAAATTACCTAGCACATCAATCCGCAGAATATCATTTTTAATCACTTGTGTCCATAACGTAAATCATTTATAAAAAAAAACAGCGCATGTATTCTCAGCCCAAAAATATTTAGAATTTAAAAGGGACTATATACTCACCTAATGTATTTTGTAGTAAAAATACATATAACATCATTGAACACGTATAAGGTTGGCCTCGGATTCACGAACCTATATTATTTGTATAGTTATTAACACACGTAATTGTAAATGAACATATATATATATAAAGTAATAATTTTCATCATATATATATATTTTCATTTTATATATATATAGAAATATTAATATAGTGTAATTATATGTAATAAATATATATTTATATATAATCTTCATTTTTTTATGCTTATAACTTTAATAACATCATTAAAACTTTTATTTTTATAATTATAATTAATAATAATAATGATAATATTAATAATACTTTTACTTTTAATAATAATAGTTCTAATAAAATGATACTAGTATTACTATTAATGAAATTAATATTAACTTTTATTACTTCCGTTATAGTTGTAATAATCTTTCATTTTGTTATATGAATAACAATCATAATAATAATAATAACAATAATTTTAATATTAATAACTACCTTAGAAGTCCTTTTAAAAAAAAGTTGCACCAAGCAGGGATCGAACCCGAGACCTCTCGAAATCACATAAACTCCCTAACCATTTATCTGCTTCCGTTTTTCTGATATAGCATGGTTTAATTTATATATAAACCCGTTTCTATTTCATCATTTTCATATATATCATCATCATCAGGTATCATCACGTAGCACACCCAGGCCCAACAGACTCATATTGCTCTCGGCCCAACGTTTAACTTAGTTCTCGACCCAGTTTTCTATATTAAGTCCACGTCTTTCTTTAAGCTATAAAGGCCTTAGGCCTGATTTCTTTAGTCACGTTAATGGCCCAAGTTTTAAATAGTCCAAAAACAAAACAAGTTTACGGCTCACATCTATTGTTTTCCCAAAGGCCTGCTAACACGTATTCCTTTAAACCCACCGATGAATTGTGGGGTTATCAGATAAAGGGTTGTCGGCCACCAGAGAGAAGAAGAACACGTGAAATTAGCTTTTGCATTTAATATCACATACAGCCTGTCGATCCAAATTTATCACGGCTGTTGTGGTTGACAATGATTACGTTGGCCACAAAATAAAATAGATAAGTATGAATGGTGTTCGGATTAGGTGATGGCGACAGAAAAAGAGAGAAACCATAAATAATAGCGGCCATAAATCCTGGGTTTGTGTTTTCAATTGAAACTGAGACAGAAAATGATAAAGAGCAGCTCTTCGTGATCATACTGGTCATTATGTATCATCATGTTCACGTTTCATTCCATCAACGAATCATTAAAGGTACCGTCCCTTATCTGCGTAGTCATTACTGAAAAGTCATCGTTGTTTGTGGGTTTGTGAAACCGAAAACAGAAATCATGGTAGGAATGATTCGTGATTGGGTTTAGAGAGAAAAATAGTGAGAGGGATAGGAGAGAAGATGAGAGAGAGATAAAAGTTCATGGTGGTTGAATATGGCAGGTGGTGGTTGATGAGTATTGTCGAAGGTGAGTTTGATGATGGAGGTAGGGTGGCTCGTTGATGGTGGCCTAGTGGTAGCCGGCTTTGGTGGTGTTTCAGGTGGTTTATAACCGTAAATAGGGACGATCAGCGAGTAGCAAAAGCAATTATTTAGTCGTTGTTGTGGATGTTTTTGGTAGTGGAAGATGGTTATTTGATGGTGTTGTAGTTGGTGGTGTACGGTCTCAAGAAGAAACAGCAAAACAAACGGATAACAAATGGTGGTCTCGATGGTATTGAAACAGATTGCAGCTAGTATTTATCTGGTGATGATGGTGGCGATTTCTAAATGGGTTTCGAACAGATTAGATGAGAGAGAGAAAAGAGATAACGAGAGAGGAAAGTGATCTAATGGTGATCGTTCCAGTTGTCAATGGTTGTGAGTTTTGATGACCTCAAATAGTGACGGGTGTGGTGGTTATGGGTTTCGGTTTGGATGGTTTCATCAATAGCAAAAATAACAACGATAGTAGTAGAAACATCAACAAAATGGGTTTTGTTTTGGTTGTAGTAGCATAGTAGTAACAAAGGTTGCTGAAGCTATTTCGTTGGGTCTCAACCGAAAGAGAAACAGAAAGTAGAAGTTGAAACACGAAAGCATAATCGAATAAGAAGGGTGATGTTTGGTGGGATTCTGCGAATAGGAATTGAAATAACTTAAGTAGCAATAACAGCGAAAATATTGCAGTTTGCAGGTGATGTTCGATTATGGTTACATGAATGGTGGTTGTCGAAGGTGGTAGCCGGTGGATGGTTGATCAAAGTGGTGGATAAGAAGATGATGAAGTGATAGGAATTAAGGTGCTCGTTGGTGGGATTGTAGTGATGAGAGGACGTCACAGAAACAGGAATAGAGGTGTTTCTTGGTGGTTTAAGGTGATGGAAATCGAATAATAAACAAGAACGAAAGAGTTTTGCAAGTGACGGTTGTGATTATGTTTTCATGGTGATCGATAAGAATAGATAGGTAGATGGTTTTAGAGATGGTTTAGTGTGTTCACAGAAAAGAAAATAGAAGATAGAATTAGATAGATATGAGGTTGTAAGAAGTCTATGTATATATATAATATATATATATATATATATATATTTCAGTGGGATGAAAAAGGATAACAAACAAACACAGAAAATGGATAACCAACAAACACAGAAAATTCTAATTATTCGATTAGGTTCAGTTAATCTATAATAAAATTTGTTTTGAAATAAAAACGTGTGGTGAACACATTAGCAGCCTACAATTTTAAATTCTTGTGCCGACGGTTTTATTGGACTAGAATTTCGTACTCCGTTGTTAATCGGTGGCGGATAAAAGTATATAAATAATTATATTTTAAATAACAATTATTAAAGTAAATATAAGAAGTCACACAATAATCCCATAACTTAAATTCTTATTAACTAAACCGTTAAATGTTTTGTTAAAATTTCCCAGACTATCAATCACCCATATGCATATATTCATACATATCAATTTACACATAATTGTTCGTGAATCACCAGGTATGGTCAAATGGTAATTGATTACCTAAATATAGATTTCAAACTTTCTAGACTCAACATTAGGGTTTTTGCTTATCGTGTCGGAAACATATAGAGTTTAAGGTTTAAATTTGGTCGAAAATTTCCGGGTCGTTACATTGTGACACGCGTACTTTTCTCGAATAATATTTAGAATATTATTTACATTCATGATTAATTTTTATTAATCATTTTTGATTAACTAAGGTTACTAGTTAATTACTTGGGCTTTAATTGGATTAATTTGTTAATTACTTGAACTTGGGCTTTTATTAATGTTAATAGACTTAGAAGCCCACCCTACATCCTTAATGGACCAATTAGCCCATCTTATTATGCAAGTATTACTTTGAGATGGAACTAGATTAATTAACTTGTATGGAATCTAGTTACTACACAATTACACCATGTCCCCATGCAAACACACCTTATTACCATCTTTTTGAGCCAAATACACGAAAAGACTAGTGGGCTTTTCCCTTCCTCTTGATCCCTTGACCGTCGGCATTAGTAGGCCTTGGAGAGTGTTTTGTTTTCAAATTTTGGTGACTTATGTACTAGTAACTCATCCCATTTCTCACACACTTCATTCCATACTTTCATTTTTCTCTCATTCTCTCTCAAATTTTGTAAGTAACAAGTTTACTTTTCTCTTCTTTTTCTCTTGTAAAAACCGAACCTACACACATGAACATCATCATCATTCACTTGTTTAAGTTACTTATTCTTTGTTGTGATTTATTTACTTGTTGTTGTAGTTTTTACTTACTAGTTATTAAGAACCAAACTCTCTAGTTTGTTCTTCATTTTATCTTGTTCATACAAGAACATACAAGAACATAAACTTTCTAGTTTATGTTCTACACTTAATGCTTTGAAAGATTGAAAGTTCATGAGTTGTAAAATCATTACTTGTGTTCACGTTTGTAAACTTAAAGTTTACTTTCTTAAGGATCTAAGCTTTGGCTTGAATCTTTCCAAGTATGAACAACCATGAACATAATACTTGTAGATGTAATTTATTTCTTCATTTTGTACATGTATCAATTCGTGTTTTGGTTAAATGGTCAAGTATTACAAGTTAATCTTGATCTCATACTTTCTTAAACTAAAAGCTAACTTTATAAGTTCAAGAACATGGAAGTTTAACTTACTAGTTACAACTTCACATACTTATGAAAGATCTAAGTTTCTATAGCTTATGGTATACTTATTTTGTCATAAACAAAAGCTTGAAAGCTTACATATACTTTACAAGATGAAAATCTAAGTTTTATAGCTTATGGTTTCATTAAAGTAAAGATTCAAGTGTTATTACTTAGGATTTAACTTAATAACTTTAGATCTAGACTTTTGGGTCTTGGATCTTCAAGATCAAACTAAGAACTATGTTCTACAACTTAAGATCTTGATTAGTTAGTTTACTTTCAAGTTTGTAGCTTAATATTACTTTTAGAGTTCATGTATGTGTCGGATCTAAGATCTTGATGTAACTTTGCTTCATTAAACTACTTGCAACACTTAATTGAGTTGTGCTACTTATCTTAGACTTACACTTGTGTTATGATGGTCAAAACTTGGTAAAGATGATGTAAACACATCAACGAGTTGTACACTTGAAGCTATATGCATCAAGGATGAGAACCGTGATGAACGTCAAGCACCAAGAACCCACCGGAACACACTGTTTACTGTTTTCTGGAACTGATCAGAATACTTGGGCTACGGTAAAGTTGATTTTCAGTTAGCTCTGCTCGAGTAGATAATTTTCTGTTTAAGACTTTTCTTAATCCTAGTTACGGTTTAGGATCTATGGCCCTCCGAACGTCACTATGTCCTTTTAACGTTGTGCTGAAAAATTCTGACCTACTCGCACTTAAACCGTCTCCACGATCAAACGAAGACGAGTTTGGTTCTGGAATATTTAGAGCAACTAAAGGACTTATATACGGATCCATGGCCACTGGTCTCACCTTATTTCAGTAGGTATAGAGGCCGTGGTGACTGATCGAAGCCAGCCTTTGTTTTAAACTCTTTTCTAGAATGAAACTTACTTTATACTTTTGTTTGATGATGAATGATGATGACCCTTAAGACCTAATTTACATACATTTAAACCTATTGGGACGATTTACTGACTTAGTAATATTTGACTTAGGTTGAGGACTTTCCGGACCTACATACTTGCTTACTTCCCGACTCAACTTTACTACTACTTTACCACTGTGAGTTATAGCATCCCATTTTTACTTTAACTATTTTGGGAACTGAGAATACATGCGTATTTTACGTTTTACATACTAGGCACGAGTACTTAAACTTATATATGTGTGGGTTATACAACGGCATAAACATTCCCTTTAGCTCGGTAACGTTTAGTCATTGGTTTTTGAACCGGTGAACGCGAATCTTAGATATGGATCCATAGGGTTTGACATCCCCACTCGGGCTAGTAGCGCTAGCATTTAACGGGTGTTTAATACTTCGTAAACATACGCATTCGCCAAGTGTACATTCAGGGGGTTATAAACGTTAAGTTAGTTACCAAGTGCACACGGTTAAACATATACTTTATCATACTGTTTTGAAACGCTCTTTGTGGCACTGAAATCTCGTGGCCTACCTTACATTACTGTTATACTTAAACTATAGCTCACCAAACTTTGTGTTGACGTTTTTAAGTATGTTTTTCTCAGGTGCTTAAGGTTGCTTCCGCTGTTGTACTAGTCTTGCTGTAGACACCCACTGCTTTAGAGATGTCACCTCATGAACGTTTATCTTGCATTCATAAACATTATTACTTTTGAAATTATGATTTGTAACGACCTAAGGGTCACGTACTATTATCTTTGCTTCTATTCATATAAGCATAATTTTGATGTAAAACATTCGACGTTAGTTATGACATCACCTTTTATCATGAATGCAAACTTGTTTTGAAAACGCATATAGTGTTTGACCTTGTAATGATCCTGTTGTTGATGGTCCGTACATGTTGATTTAGTATGGGGTGTCACATTTGGTATCAGAGCATTGGTTGTAGGAAATTAGGTTGCATTAGTGAGTTTGGACCGACCCGAGTAGGATTCACTAATATGACTAATCTACAACTTGCTAGTTTATTTGTTTCTGCGGAATTTGCTGCATGCTGCTGTTTACTTTTACTACTATATGCCGTATGCTACTACATGATTTCACTACTGCATGATATTATTTGCTTTCGATTGCATGCTATTTCGGTACGATTTGTTATTATTGCCATGTTATTTACTGTTATACATGATTTAGACTATTGTAGTTACTTGGCCTAATACGTGCTTGCTTTATGACTTACTGACATGGAAAATTTATTTTTCCTTGTTCAGATGTCGGATATTCCACCTGTCATCATTTTAGACAGCGACACAGACTCATCAGCCACCTCACCGACCATTGTTGCCGATTCCCAGATACCGTCGTCGACGCCTTCTAGTGACTCAGGCGCTTCATCCTCTGGAGCCAGCAGTCATGCAACTGCCCCAGTGGTTACCTCTGACGGAGCCGAGGACCTCCAGGAGATTCCAGCTCCACTTACCCCCGGACCCTCGGAGCCACAGCACCATCCCGGTGGTGCTGTGATCCTCGCGGATCTTGGGGAAGGTCCAGTCTGTAATGAGCATAACCATTGGTGCCGACGCGTTCCTGATGGACGTCTCGTGCCGATCGGACCCACCAGATACCGACAGATGATGGCCGCCCGAGGAGAGTCAGTACAACCACCCGTGCAGCCACCTCCACATGATTCGGCGACCCATCCTCCGCTGACTCTTTATCCGACGACACCTCCTCAGACGACTCCAGTGACGATAATTCTTATGAGGACCCTGATGATGCACCTGTACAGCTACCCTCCACCCCGCTGAAGAAGCAGTATCGTTTCGATGGTACCGTCATTCCAGGGATTAATGGAGGTCGAGCATTCACTGACGCATATGGTCGGCGTCGTAGGGTTACCGCTCGTAAGCAGCTTATGCCATATCCTGCTGATCCCTTCATCCGTAAGCCTTACCGTTTCACAGCCTCTACTTCTGGAGCTGGATCGTCTGCACCACCAGCTCCACCAGCACCACCCGTGCCTACTGCACCGCCTGCCCCACCATCTCCCTCTGTCGAGGAACTGATGAGGGAGGTAGAGATCCTTCGTGCTCGGGTAACTGAGCTCGAGGACCAGATGTCCCACGTATTGGACATCCTACACCCACCATCACCTTAGGGCTTTTGTAGTAAATTTCATAACGTAATCTCATTTGTAGTTTTATGTTTCACTTATGTATTGTACGAAACTATGCGAATGTATGAAACCTATTATTGTTAATGAATGGAACTTTGTGTTGTTTAATTTTTACACTGTGTTCTATTTACGTTACTGTATGATGATTCTTTGGTATTTGTACCTAGATGCGTTACTTAATAAACATGTGATATGTTGATTCCATGTTGGTTACCATATACTGTATTATTACTATTTGAATACTGGATTTTGACTTGAGTCAAAAAAATTTTGTTTAGAACATCATGGCCAACGGAAGATCAACACCGACCACAGCCCAAATCGAGGAAATAATTGCCGAAAGGGTAGTCGCAGTCATTGCGGAAATGCAACCCCAAGCCCCGCCACCACCGGTTATCCAGCCCATTCGTAATGGGTGCACGTACAAAGAGTTTCAAAGCTGCAAGCCCCACAACTTTAGTGGAACGGAGGGGCCAGTTGGTCTCACTAGGTGGTTTGAGAAATTAAAATCTGTGTTTCGAGTTAGTAACTGCTCAGAGGCGAACAAAACCAAGTTTGCTTCATGTACGCTGTCTGACGGCGCACTAACTTGGTGGAACACGTTGGCTCAAGCAAAGGGTATCGATGAGGCGTTTACTACCCCATGGGAGGAATTCAAAGGGGCCCTGATTGAGGAATATTGCCCTAGGACCGAAATCCAGAAGATGGAGATTGAGTTTATGCAGTTGAAGTTTGTGGGAAACGACCTCGATGGTTACAATCGTAGTTATTTGGAACTAGCCCTGATGTGTCCTACCATAGTTACCCCGGAGTTCAAATGTATGGAAAGGTATTTGTGGGGACTTTCTAAGTCCATTAAGGGAAACGTCACCTCGTCTAAGCCACCCAATGTCCCGAAAGCAATGCGCATGGCGCATACTTTAATGAACCAAATCATCAGCGATGAACCGGAGAAGGCCAAATCCGAAGCGGGTAGTAGTGATAAGCGTAAGTGGGATAACAACAAGGGTAGAGCCTATGAATAAAACCCGGTGAAGCGACATGAGGGTTTCAAAGGAAACAACAATGGTGGGAACCCCCAACCTGAACTACAAGGGTACCTTACTGCAATGCAAGATGTGCTATAAGCACCATACCGGGTATTGTAATGTGGTTTGTGAAAAGTGCCAACGGACTGGACATATCGGTAAGAACTGCAAGGTCACCACCCTGAATGTGAAGGCGAACCCCAATGGACCGAAAAAGTGCTACAAATGCGGACAGACGGGCCACTTCAGAAATGTATGTCCCAACAAGTGAAAGGACGGCGGACCACCTCGTGGTAGAGCTTTCAAAGTTAATGCAAGGGATGCACGCGAGAACCCCGACTTGGTGACAGGTATATTCACTATCAACAATCTTTTAGCTTCTGTCCTATTTGATGCTGGTGCCGATAGAAGTTATGTGTGTAGAAATTTTTGCGATAAGATAAATTGGTCGTTAGTTCCTTTAAAGGAGAGTATGCTTGTAGAGGTAGCCAATGGAAAACTTGAAAAAGTTGACCAAATTGGCTGATGAGCTATTATCAACATAGATGGTGCGGAATTCAAAATTGACTTAATACCTATCAAATTGGGAAGTTTTGATGTTATTGTCGGTATGGATTGGTTGACCAAAGTAAGAGCTGATATTTTATGCGGAGATAAAGCTCTTCGTATACCACAAGGAGATGGTGAGCCACTGATCATTTACGGAGAGAGATGTACCTCGAAGCTGAACCTCATTAGTTGCGTGAAAGCGCAAAAGATCATGAAGAAGGGACGTCTTGCTGTCCTAGCACATGTGAAAATGGTAGAAACCGAGGTGAAGAGTGTGAACGACGTTCGAATTGTGAGCAAATTTTCCGATTTATTTCCTGAAGAATTGCCTGGATTACCACCACCGAGAGCAGTAGAGTTTCAGATCGATTTAGTGCTAGGAGCTGCACCTGTAGCTAGCACACCTTATTGACTTGCACCTTCCGAGATGCAAGAATTACAGAGCCAATTACAAGAACTACTTGACCGTGGATTTATCCAACTAAGTTTCTCGCCTTGGGGCGCACCTGTTTTGTTTGTGAAGAAGAAGGACGGATCCTTCCACATGTGTATCGACTACCGTGAACTCAACAAATTGACGATCAATAATCAGTATCCTCTTCCCCGCATTGACGATCTTTTTGATCAACTACAAAGATCAAGCGTTTACTCTAAGATCGATTTGCGATCCGGTTATCACCAGTTGAGGGTGAAAGAGAGCGATGTAATGAAGACTGCATTCAGAACTCGTTATGGTCATTATGAGTTTCTCATGATGCCATTCGGTCTAGCCAATGAACCTGCCGTGTTCATGGATCTCATGAATCGTGTCTGCAAGCCATACCTGGATAAGTTCGTTATCGTCTTCATAGATGATATCCTCATCTAATCTGATAATGCTAAAAACGAACATATATTTCATAGCATTATTCCTCAAGAAAGACAAGCTTTTAGTTGCAATTGTTCTATTTACAAGTGATATTCGTTTAAATAATAAAAGGTGAAGACAAAAGAAAGATTCGACGAATTGAAGACACAAACGACCAAAAAGCTCAAAAGTAGAAAATACAATCAATAAGGTTCCAATTATTGATAAGAAGCATCTCAAAATTACAAGAGTACAAGATTCAAAACGTAAAGTACAAGATATTAAATTATTCGCAAGGACGTTCGAAAATCCGGAACCGGGACCAGAGTCAACTCTCAACGCTCGACGCAACGGACTAAAAATTTCAAGTCAACTATGCACATGAATATAATATAATATATAATTAATTCTTAAAATTAATATATATATTATATTATATTTAAAAACCATCGGCATAAAAAAACAAAGACTTTTGAGTCTCCCCAGCTGGCCATGCGATCACATGGCCTGGAAGGCATAAATCCATGCGATCGCATGGTGCACAGTTCCAGCCCACATGCCTATAAAAATCGAGCTTTGGTGCACCACAAAAACACATCTTTTTCTTCTCCTCATTCAACGTATAATATTTATATTTATATTATAATTTTAATTTTAATTTATAATAATAAGGGTGTGTTAGCGAATGTTATAAGAGTGTAAGTCGAAATTTTGTCCGTGTAACGCTACGCTATTTTTAATCATTGTAAGTTATGTTCAACCTTTTTAATTTAATGTCTCATAGCTAAGTTATTATTATGCTTATTTAAAACGAAGTAATCATGATGTTGGGCTAATTACTAAAATTGGGTAATTGGGCTTTGTACCATAATTGGGGTTTGGACAAAAGAACGACACTTGTGGAAATTAGACTATGGGCTATTAATGGGCTTTATATTTGTTTAACTAAATGATAGTTTGTTAATTTTAATATAAAGATTTACAATTGAATGTCCCTATAAATAACCATATACACTCGATCGGACACGATGGGCGGGGTATTTATATGTACGAATAATCGTTCATTTAACCGGACACGGGAATGGATTAATAGCCACTAGAATTATTAAAACATGGGTGAAATTATGTACAAGGACACTTGGCATAATTGATAACAAAGTATTAAAACCTTGGGTTACATTCAGTCGACATCCCGGTGTAATTATTAAACAAAGTATTAAAATCTTGTTACAGTTTAAGTCCCCAATTAGTTGGAATATTTAACTTCGGGTATAAGGATAATTTGACGAGGACACTCGCACTTTATATTTATGACTGATGGACTGTTATGGACAAAAATCAGACAGACATATTAAATAATCCAGGACAAAGGACAATTAACCCATAGGCATAAAACTAAAATCAACACGTCAAACATCATGATTACGGAAGTTTAAATAAGCATAATTCTTTTATTTCATATTTAATTTCCTTTATTTTATATTTAATTGCACTTCTAATTATAGCACTTTTATTTATTGTTATTGTATTTAATTGCACTTTTAATTATCGTACTTTTTAATTATCGCAAGTTTATTTTATCGCACTTTTATTTATCGCAATTTCATTATCGTTATTTACTTTACGCTTTAAATTAAGTCTTTTATTTATTTAATATTTTACATTTTGTTTTAACTGCGACTAAAGTTTTAAAATCGACAAACCGGTCATTAAACGGTAAAAACCCCCCTTTATAATAATAATATTACTTATATATATATATTTGTATTTTTATAAAATAAAACTAATATAGCGTTAAGCTTTGATTAAAAGATTTTCCCTGTGGAACGAATCGGACTTACTAAAAAGTACACTACTGTACGATTAGGTACACTGCCTATAAGTGTTGTAGCAAGGTTTAAGTATATCCATTCAATAAATAAATAAATATCTTGAGTAAAATTGTATCGTATTTAATAGTATTTCCTTGTAAAATATAAGCTATTTTATATACACCTCGCATAACATCAAGTATTTTTGGCGCTGCTGCCGGGGACAATCTAGCTTAAAAGCCGGAAGCGCAACGCTAATATATATAAAAAAAAAGATTTTTCTTTTTAGTTTACTTTTATAAAAAAAATACGCTTTTGTAGAAATACGTTTTAAATATTCAAAAATATAAAAAGAAAAACAAAAATATAAATATTTTTAAGAGTTTGGTAAATATTTAAGTTTTATAAAGTTTCTTTATTTCTATTTTTAGTTTGTAAAAATATAAGTTTTATTTAATTTATAAATATATTTTATAAATATATTATACAACAAAAAAAATATATATTAAAACTCGAAGTCCGATACTGTAGTAGCCCACTCTGAGGCCCGAAACCCTAGCCCATGCGATCGCATGGCCGGGTAGCTTAGAACTCATGGGATCGCATGAGCTCGTCTGACACGCCACAGTTAACTGCAGCCAGCATTTATTACGGATAATAATTATTATTATTTTTCTTAAACCCTAATTAGGGTTGTTTTTTTATTTAGTTTAGTTATTATATTATTTGTATTATTTAGTATAATTAGTTTAATTAGTTTATAAAATTAATAGTTTTATAAAATAAATAATATAAAAATAATATTTTTATAAAAATTGTCCTTTTTACAACTTTTAGTATATTTTTATATTTTGTCCCTTTTTAATTGTTTTAGTGTAATATTTGTATTTTTCGCTCGTATTTAGTTTTTAAACATAGTTTTTGCCATAGTTATTTTTATTTCTAGATTTTTAGGCTTTGCCGTAAAATCTCTTAAGTGCTTTTTCTTTAGACTAAGATTTAGGTGCTTTAGAATTTTGCGACGCCTTTTTAAGTTTTAGTTCCTTTTTAAGATATTGCCATTTGGGATACAGTTTTACTTGTAAGCTTTAACATTTTTAGATGCCTTTTACCTATGTATCAATTATCATTCCAATTAGTAATCTCAATTTGTGATTATAATTTTAAGTTAGTGATAGTAATAGGGTTGGGTTAGTCAAGTATTTTTAAGTTTTATAAGTCACTCTTTTTCTTTCTTATTTTTCGACGCCTTTTATTTTTCGACATTTTTCGACGCGCTCTTTTTCTTTCTTATTTTTCGCTATTCTAGTTTTAGGACATAGATTTTTATTCTACTTCTTATCTAAATTTCTTAAAATTACGAAAATTTATTTTAAGTGGTTAAATTGATAGACATCAAAATTTTCTGGTTCGTAGTAATAGTTGGATTTGTATGTGAACCGGGTTATTGGAGCCAAACAGTCCTCAATTATATTGAGACCAAACGAATCCTGCCCCTCTGCTGCATCTTTTGGCTATTCGAAACGTGGGCAAAATCAGAAAAGTCTATTAATTGGATAACTTATATAATTTTTTCTTTCCTTTTAAAAACTAATAGGATATTCAGTGAATGCACCGAGCAAGACGTTCACCACCTTTTGTACGTTCACCACCTGTAACTAGATCAAGACATCTAGCAAATATTACCGCCGTTGATTTTTCTTTAGAATCGTCATCCAGTCAACCAAGTACTCCAGTTCAAATTTCTGATAATCCATTTTTTGAACCCGACCTCACAATTGAGAATCCGGAGAATATTCAGGGACGATTCATAGATCCTGAACCATTAAATTTTCCTCCGGAACCACCAATCATTCAAACAGAGATTGTTGAGGAACGAACCATTAAATTAGAATCCTCTAGTGATTCCGATTCAACAAATTCAATTATGGAGAATTTGGAACATTTAAGTATGGAAGACCGAATGAGAGCTAAACGCACTGGCCAAGGTCACGCAATTACTCATCCTGACATTAATGCGCCAGATTATGAAAACAAAGGACAAATTCTACACATGGTGACTAATCAATGCCAATTTAGTGGTGCGTCGAAGGAAGATCCAAATGAACATCTTCGTACCTTTAATAGGATCTGCACTCTCTTTAAAATCCGAGAAGTGGAGGATGAACAGATATATCTCATGTTATTTCCCTGGACTTTAAAGGGAGAAGCCAAAGATTGGTTGGAATCGTTACCTGAAGGGGCGATTGATACATGGGACGTTTTAGTTGAAAATTTTCTTAAACAATTCTTTCCGGCATCTAAAGCCGTAAGAATTCAAGGAGAAATTGTTACGTTCACACAGAAGCCAAATGAAACTCTATATGAGGCGTGGACAAGATTTGGAAAGTTATTAAGAGGATGTCCGCAACATGGTTTAGACACCTGTCAAATAGTACAAATATTCTACCAAGGATGCGACATCACTACAAGGAAAGACATCGATATAGCAGCTGGTGGTTCTATTATGAAGAAAACCGAAACTGATGCTTACAAAATTATTGATAACACTGCTTCCCACTCACATGAGTGGCACTAAGGAAAAGATATCGTTAGATCATCTAAAGCAGCTAGAGCCGATTCTAGCCATGACTTAGATTCCATTTCTGCAAAGATAGATGCTGTCGAGAGACGAATGGAAAAGATGACTAAAGATATCCACTCAATACGAATTAGTTGTGAGCAGTGTGGAGGACCACATTTGACAAAAGATTGTCTCAATATTGAATTAACAATGGAACAAAGAGAGAATGTTTCATATCTAAACCAAAGGCCTGGAAATAATTATCAGAATAATTATCAACCGCCAAGACCGATCTACAATCAAAACCAGAATTATAATCGAAATATTCCATACAACAACCAACAAGGTCCTAGCAATCAACAAGTATCCAATAATACTTACAATTAGCAAAGACTTAATTTTCAAAACAAACCACCACAAACTGATGATAAAAAGCCGAATTTAGAAGATATGATGACGAAGCTAGTTGAAACTCAAACGCAGTTTTTCACATCTCAAAAACAAACTAATGAACAAAATGCTCAAGCATTTAGAAATCAACAAGCTTCTATTTAAAACTTGGAACAAGAAGTAAGTAACCTAGCAAGGTTAATAGGTGAAAGAAAACCGGGAAGTTTACCTAGTGATACAAATGCTAACCCCCGGAATGAAACAGCTAAAGCCATTACCACAAGAAGTGGTACAACACTTAAACCACCTGAAATACCTGTAACTTCTGATGAAGCTATTCCTACTCCACAAGAACCACAACCTGATCAAGATAAGGAAAAAGAATCGGTAGTTGAAAAGGTTAATGAAGATAACACAGCTAAGGATAAACCTTATGTTAAACCATACCAACCACCACTTCCTTACCCGAGTAAAATGAAGAAAGAGAAACTTGAAGCCGAGCAATCCAAATTCTTGGATATGTTTAAACAGATAAATGTAAATCTTCCTTTCATTGATGTGATTTCAGGAATGCCTAGATATGCTAAATTCTTGAAAGATCTAATCTCAAATAGAAAGAAAATGGAAGAACTCTCGGCCGTTACTATGAATGCTAATTGTTCAGCAGTGCTGTTGAATAAGATACCAGAAAAACTATCTGATCCAGGAAGTTTCACAATTCCATGTTTTCTGGGTAGTCTTAGTTCAATAGAAGCATTGGCAGACTTAGGTGCTATTATAAATTTAATGCCGTATTCACTATACACTAAACTAGACCTTGGAGAATTGAAACCAACCAGAATAAGTATACAACTAGCCGATCGATCAATAAAATATCCTAGAGGGATAATGGAGAACATGCTAGTTAAAGTTGGTACTTTAGTATTTCCAGTAGATTTTGTTGTTCTGGACATGGAAGAAGATTCTCAAGTTCCTCTCATATTAGGAAGACCATTCTTAAACACGGCTAAAGCAATGATAGACTTGTTCGGTAAGAAATTGACCCTAAGTATAGAGGACGGGAGTGTTACCTTTTCAGTTGATAGAGCAATGCAACAACCGCAATCTGCAGATGATACATGTTATTATATTCAAACTATAGATTCACATGCAGAATTGTTAGAAGAATTTCCAGAATTACAAGGAACAGGAGAATGTTCTTTAGGAGAAGGTAATGAACCAATTGATGAAGCTGAAATGTTAGCTACACTAATAGCTAATGGATATGAACCAACAACAGAAGAAATTCAAATGCTAAAAGAAGAAGACAGATATCGATATAAATCATCGATAGAAGAACCACCGACATTAGAATTAAAGCCACTTCCAAACCATTTGGAATACGCTTATTTACATGGTGAATCTGAATTACCTATAATAATATCGTCTTCTCTTACTGAAAATGAAAAATCACAACTCATTTCTGTGTTGAAAGCTCATAAACCAGCCATTGCATGGAAGATTCATGATATTAAAGGAATAAGTCCTTCGTATTGCACACATAAAATCCTTATGGAAGAAGGTCATAAAACGTATGTGCAACGCCAACGAAGACTAAATTCGAATATGCAAGATGTAGTTAAAAAAGAAATTATTAAACTGCTAGATGCAGGTTTAATTTATACAATCTCTGATAGTTCATGGGTAAGCCCAGTTCAATTCGTGCCTAAGAAGGGTGGCATGACTGTCATAACAAATGAAAAAAATGAGCTTATTCCTACTAGGACTGTAACAGAATGGCGTGTATGTATTGATTATAGAAAATTAAATGACGCCACCAGAAAAGATCACTTTCCCTTACCTTTTATTGATCAAATGTTGGAAAGATTAGCCGGAAACAGTTACTATTGTTTTCTTGATGGATTTTCCGGATATTTTCAAATTCCAATAGCACCCGAAGATCAAGAGAAAACCACGTTCACATGCCCTTATGGTACTTTTGCTTACAAACGCATGCCATTTGGACTTTGCAACGCCCCTGCAACCTTTCAAAGGTGCATGATGGCGATTTTTCATGACATGATAGAAGATTGCATGAAAGTTTTCATGGATGACTTTTCAGTCTTCGGTGATACATTTGAATCATGTCTAGTTAATCTTGAACGAATGCTTATTAGATGCGAACAATCAAATCTAGTACTTAATTGGGAGAAATGCCATTTCATGGTTAAAGAAGGCATCGTTCTTGGATATAAAATTTTAAAAGAAGGAATTGAAGTGGATAGAGCTAAAGTAGATGTAATTGCTAAACTTCCACATCCCACCAATGTTAGAGGAGTTAGGAGTTTTCTAGGGCATGCCGGTTTTTACCGACGTTTCATAAAAGATTTTTCTAAAATTGCCACTCCTATGAATAAACTCCTAGAAAAGGATGCTCCATTCATCTTTTCAGATGAATGCATCAAATCTTTTAATATTCTTAAAGAGAAACTCACTAATGCGCCGATCATGATAACACCAAATTGGAATCTACCGTTTGAACTAATGTGCGATGCAAGTGATTTTGCAATGGGAGCCGTTTTAGGACAAAGGATTGAAAAACGATTTCAACTTATATATTATGCTAGTAAGACGTTACAAGGAGCACAAATGAACTATACAACTACTGAAAAAGAACTCCTTGCTATTGTCTTTGCTTTTGACAAATTTCGTTCATATCTCGTTCTAGCAAAAACGGTGATCTATACCGACCATTCTGCTCTTAGATACCTATTTTCGAAACAAGATGCCAAACCAAGATTAATCCGTTGGATCTTACTCTTACAAGAGTTTGATATTGAAATCCGAGATAAAAGAGGAGCAGAAAATCTCGCCGCTGATCATCTTTCTCGTCTTGAAAATCCCGAATTAGAAGTTCTAAATGAATCGGCCATACAAGACAACTTTCCTGATGAATATCTATTGAAGATAGATTATAATGAAATTCCATGGTTTGCAGACTATGCAAACTACTTAGTATGTGGATTCCTTGAAAAAGGATTATCGTACCAAAAACGAAAGAAATTCTTCAGTGATATAAAACACTATTTCTGGGAAGATCCACATTTGTTTAAAAGTTGTCCCGATGGAATAATACGCCGATGTGTATTTGGAGATGAAGCTAGTAAAATTTTAAACCATTGTCACACAGGACCAACAGGAGGGCACTATGGGCCTCAACTAACAGCAAGAAAAGTTTATGATGCTGGATTCTATTGGCCTACAATTTACAAAGACGCACACCTTCTTTGAAAATCCTGTGATGCTTGTCAAAGGGCCAGAAAAATAAGTCAACGTGATGAAATTCCATAAAATGTCATTCAAGTATGCGAAGTATTTGACATTTGGGGTATTGACTTTATGGGTCCATTTCCAAAATCTCATAATAATCTCTACATTCTCGTAGCCATTGATTATGTATCTAAATGGGTGGAAGCACAAGCTCTCCCAACTAACGATGCACGAGTTGTAGTTAACTTTTTAAAATGTCTTTTTGCAAGGTTTGGAACACCGAAAGCTTTAATAAGTGATCGGGGTACTCATTTCTATAATAATCAACTTGAGAAAGTTCTCAAAAGATATGGAGTAACTCATAAAATCTCCACCGCATATCATCCACAAACAAGTGGACAAGTTGAAAATACCAACCGAGCTTTAAAACGTATTCTAGAAAAAACCGTAGGATCAAATCCGAAGGAATGGTCCATTAAATTGGAGGATGCACTCTGGGCTTTTAGAACAGCCTACAAAACTCCAATTGGAACCACACCTTTTAAACTCCTCTACGAAAAAGCATGTCATCTTCCAGTAGAAATTGAACACAAAGCATTTTGGGCTTTGAAGACATGTAATCTTGATTTACATGAAGCCGGACGTCTACGATTAAGTCAATTAAACGAATTAGAAGAATTAAGACATGAAGCATACGAAAATTCGTTAATCTATAAGGAAAGAACGAAGAAATGGCATGATAAAAGAATCAGAAGTTCAAAAGAATTTAAAGAAGGAGACAGAGTTCTTCTTTTCAATTCACGATTCAAGCTATTTCCTGGAAAATTGAAATCGAGATGGTCTGGACCATTCATAGTCAAAAGAGTTTTCCCATACGGAACGATAGAATTAATAAATTCAAATGGAATTGAATTTAAAGTTAATGGTCACAGAGTTAAACATTACATAGATAGTCCGATGGAAGTCGACAACGAAGTTAATCACAATTTCGATACCACAGCTAACTAAGTGTGGGGAGAATCAAGTCTTTTAAGGATTTTATGTATTTTTGTTAGAGTTAGATTGTCTGTTTTCGTGTAGTTCTCGAAAATGGAACCCGAATGGTCTTTCCCTAGCAGACCCTAAAGAACTAGTCTTCTCCCCCCATTCTGAATTTTTATTTTTATTTAGGAAATGAAGACTTCCTGTGAACTAAACCATGGTCTAATGCTACACGCTTTGATCACTAAACGTAATAATGACACACTTCCGAGTGAACTAGTATCAGTAATCAGAGAAAGATTGGACGGAGTAAGAAAAGAATCCAGATGCGAAGATAATAAGTTACAATTTGGTAAAGGAAAATCAAAATCCGCAGCGAAAAGAAGAGCACGACACCTTGAAAGATGTCACAAATGCGGAAAATGGTCACATGGAGGTAAATGTTCAAATAATCAAACCTATTCAAACACCGAATTTGTTACTTTATGCAGAGACGGACCGTTCATATGTTTAGAAGAAAAAACACTGAATGCTCGAGGTTACGCCTATGTAGCCATGGAAAATCAATTAAACCGACTATCTTATGAATGGGATAGATCGTATCACTAAGAATACTATCTCACAGGTAAGTCTGTACAGTTTTTATTTTTTATTTTTATTTTTAACCTTTTGATAATAAACGCTAATTTGTTCGCTATAAAGTATTAAATTGGTATTGAATAAAATTAGGTTTGGCGACCGAAATTATTGATATCATTCAAAAATTTATTACATCACTGCGAAATTTAACGTTTATTCTTAAGGTATAAATATCTTTAATCAATCAACCCAAAATATTTCAAAAATTCGTCATGAGTTAAATTAGGTCATGGAACCGAAATTACTTTACCGAAAAGAGGGGCGTATATTTTTGATAATATTTGATTGATTAAAGTGGGATAAAAGCCAAAAAGATTTTTAATTTTATTTTTACCATGTTTTAAAAATTAATATATAAAAATTAAAATAATATTGTAAACTTTTTAAAATTAATATATTTAAAATTATAAATATTTGAAAAATTAATATTTTTAATATAAGTTTGTATGTATAAAAACAAAAATATAATATAAGTTTGGTGTGAATTTATAATATAAAATTTTAATTAAGTTTGGTGTGAATTTTTAATTTTATGCATTTAAGTTTGGTGTGAATTTAAAAACAAAAATTTACTTTATTTCGCTAAGTTAAAAATATGATTTTTAAAATTCGTCGTGAGTTGAAGACTAGGTCGTTGAACCGAAATTGCTTTACCCGAGGGAGGGACGAGAACTTTTATTATCATTATTTTTAATCTTATTGAATTAAAGTATGCCAAAAACATTAAAAAACCCAAAAATCTTTGCTTTTAAAACCGCGCTTTAAATTGACAAATTTTAAAATTTTGTCGAGAGACGGACTAGGACAACGATCCGAAACGCCCTTATCCTAAAAAGAAACAAATTTTTAAAATTTTATTAATTTTATGTTTTATAAAGTATAAGGTTTTATAAAAAAAAAAAAAAAGGGCAAAACACTGTAGCCGGGTACCCATGCGATCGCATGGGAATCACCCTATACCTCCATGCGATCGCATGGAGGCAAATTTCTGGCCAGATCAAAACAGACAGCGAGTCTGTTCTTCAACACAAACACACACATTTACGCGAATCAACCCCAAAATCCTCTCTAAAATTCGCCATTTTTCACCGTAATTCATCATTTTTCTTGCTCTAATCATGCCTAGATTCTCATTCTTCAGCAAAATGGTAAAAATTACACCCCTAAACTCATAAATTTGCTAGTTTTTGTGATAAATTCCAATTTTTTACCTAATGCAATTTTTTTAATTTCAAGTGTAATTAGTGTTAAATTGTTAGTATTTTATGCATGTATAACCTAGATTGATGCTATTTAACATGATTTGAAGCCAAAAACTTCAAAAATTTTAGAAATCTAGGGTTTGTGTTCTTGAGCAATTTGGGACTTTTTGATATAAACAGGGTATGGCCGATTTTTGTCATGAATTATTGCTAAATTGAGTAGTGTAACATGTTTAGATAGTTAAATGATCCAAACATTGATCCTAAACATGATTTTTAGAGATTAAAGTGGACTTTTTAAGTCCAAAATTCATGAACTTGATTAATTTGATATATTTGCCATTTGAGACTTGTTTAATTATTAGTAATGACTATTTTGACATGTTATTTGAGTTAAATGCTTATGAATTTTGTATACATTTTCATATGTGCTTATTTGAAAAGTGTAGAATTGTGAAAAATTGTGAAAATGTGTATAAGTTTAATTTTTGATTTAACATGTTATAGTGATTGTTTTAAGTTGTTATTTTGCTAACACTAATGCATATTTGGATGCACAAATTTTGTGTTTAATGTGTTTTGCAGAAAGCCGATACGGGAGGTTCAGGAGCATCATCATCTAGACGACCAGCACTGAAATGTCCTGTTCTTATTGATTAAAAACGTTCCATATTAATTGATTTCGTTGCGAGGTTTTGACCTCTATATGAGACGTTTTTCAAAGACTGCATTCATTTTTAAAACAAACCATAACCTTTATTTCATAAATAAAGGTTTAAAAAGCTTTACGTAGATTATCAAATAATGATAATCTAAAATATCCTGTTTACATACGACCATTACATAATGGTTTACAATACAAATATGTTACATCGAAATCAGTTTCTTGAATGCAGTTTTTACACAATATCATACAAACATGGACTCCAAATCTTGTCCTTATTTTAGTATGCAACAGCGGAAGCTCTTAGTATTCACCTGAGAATAAACATGCTTTAAACGTCAACAAAAATGTTGGTGAGTTATAGGTTTAACCTATATATATCAAATCGCAACAATAGACCACAAGATTTCATATTTCAATACACATCCCATACATAGAGATAAAAATCATTCATATGGTGAACACCTGGTAACCGACATTAACAAGATGCATATATATAAGAATATCCCCATTATTCCGGGACACCCTTCGGATATGATATAAATTTTGAAGTACTAAAGCATCTGGTACTTTGGATGGGGTTTGTTAGGCCCAATAGATCTATCTTTAGGATTCGCGTCAATTAGGGTGTCTGTTCCCTAATTCTTAAATTACCAGACTTAATAAAAAGGGGCATATTCGATTTCGATAATTCAACCATAGAATGTAGTTTCACGTACTTGTGTCTATTTTGTAAATTATTTATAAAACCTGCATGTATTCTCATCCCAAAAATATTAGATTTTAAAAGTGGGACTATAACTCACTTTCACAGATTTTTACTTCGTCGGGAAGTAAGACTTGGCCACTGGTTGATTCACGAACCTATAACAATATATACATATATATCAAAGTATGTTTAAAATATATTTACAACACTTTTAATATATTTTGATGTTTTAAGTTTATTAAGTCAGCTGTCCTCGTTAGTAACCTACAACTAGTTGTCCACAGTTAGATGTACAGAAATAAATCGATAAATATTATCTTGAATCAATCCACGACCCAGTGTATACGTATTTCAGTATTGATCACAACTCAAACTATATATATTTTGGAATCAACCTCAACCCTGTATAGCTAACTCCAACATTCACATATAGAGTGTCTATGGTTGTTCCGAAATATATATAGATGTGTCGACATGATAGGTCGAAACATTGTATACGTGTCTATGGTATCTCAAGATTACATAATATACAATACAAGTTGATTAAGTTATGGTTGGAATAGATTTGTTACCAATTTTCACGTAGCTAAAATGAGAAAAATTATCCAATCTTGTTTTACCCATAACTTCTTCATTTTAAATCCGTTTTGAGTGAATCAAATTGCTATGGTTTCATATTGAACTCTATTTTATGAATCTAAACAGAAAAGTATAGGTTTATAGTCAAAAAAATAAGTTACAAGTCATTTTTGTAAAGGTAGTCATTTCAGTCGAAAGAACGACGTCTAGATGACCATTTTAGAAAACATACTTCCACTTTGAGTTTAACCATAATTTTTGGATATAGTTTCATGTTCATAATAAAAATCATTTTCTCAGAATAACAACTTTTAAATCAAAGTTTATCATAGTTTTTAATTAACTAACCCAAAACAGCCCGCGGTGTTACTACGACGGCGTAAATCCGGTTTTACGGTGTTTTTCGTGTTTCCAGGTTTTAAATCATTAAGTTAGCATATCATATAGATATAGAACATGTGTGTAGTTAATTTTAAAAGTCAAGTTAGAAGGATTAACTTTTGTTTGCGAACAAGTTTAGAATTAACTAAACTATGTTCTAGTGATTACGAGTTTAAACCTTCGAATAAGATAATTTTATATATATGAATCGAATGATGTTATGAACATCATTACTACCTCAAGTTTATTAGGTAAACCTACTGGAAGTGACAAGAAATGATCTAGCTTCAAAGGATCTTGGATGGCTTGAAAGTTCTTGAAGTAGGATCATGACACAAAAACAAGTTCAAGTAAGATTTTTACTCGAATTAAGATAGTTTATAGTTATAGAAATTGAATCAAAGTTTGAATATGAATATTACCTTGAATAAGAAAGATAACCTACTATATATAACAAAGGTTTCTTGATCTTAGATGATTACTTGGAATGGATTAGAAAGCTTGGAAGTAAATTAGTAAACTTGAAGGGATTTTTGAAGTGTTCTTGAAGTGTTCTTCCTATGATGATTATAGCTTGATTCTTGAAGTGATTTTTAATGAAGATGATGATTAACTACTGGAAAAATACGTTCATAATAGTGTGTGTGTGTGTTGAGAGAGAATTAGAAAGAGAATTGGAAGTGAAATGGAGTGAATGATGAGTGGTAATTGGTGAGTGGTGAGTGGGGTTAAAAGGAGTTCTAGTTAGTTGACTAGCTCATGGTAGAAGTTAAAATTGATTAGTCATACATGACATAATCAAGAGTGGAATCCCATGCTAGTTTCTATTGGTATATACTCATAGTAAGTACGTTTTGAAGCTGTGTATAATACGGGTAAGAATACGACTAGGATTCTTGATGAAAGAAAAGAATGGAAAAGTAACTGTAACCATTTTCGTTAAGTATGAGTGTTTTGATATATGTCTTGAAGTCTTCCAAAAGTATTTTAATACATCTAAATACACTACATGTATATACATTTTAACTGAGTCGTTAAGTCATCGTTAGTCGTTACATGTAAGTGTTGTTTTGAAACCTTTAAGTTACCGATCTCAATTAATGTTGTTAACCCATTGTTTATTATATCTAATGAGATGTTAAATTATTATATTATCATGAAATTATGATATATTAATATATCTTAATATGATATATATACATTTAAATGTCGTTACAACGATAATCGTTACATATATGTCTCGTTTCGAAATCCTTAAGTTAGTAGTCTTGTTTATATGTATATAACTCATTGTTAATATACTTATGGAGATACTTACTTATCATAATCTCATGTTAACCATATGTATATCCATATATATATATCATCATGTCGTTTTTACAAGTTTTAACGTTCGTGAATCGCCGGTCAACTTGGGTGGTCAATTGTCTATATGAAACATATTTCAATTAATCAAGTCTTAACAAGTTTGATTGCTTAACATGTTGGAAACATTTAATCATGTAAATATCAATCTCAATTAATATATATAAATATGGAAAAGTTCGGGTCACTACAGTACCTACCCGTTAAATAAATTTCGTCCCGAAATTTTAAGCTGTTGAAGGTGTTGACGAATCTTCTGGAAATAGATGCGGGTATTTCTTCTTCATCTGATCTTCACGCTCCCAGGTGAACTTGGGTCCTCTACGAGCATTCCATCGAACCTTAACAATTGGTATCTTGTTTTGCTTAAGTCTTTTAACCTCACGATCCATTATTTCGACGGGTTCTTCGATGAATTGGAGTTTTTCGTTGATTTGGATTTCATCTAACAGAATATTGAGATCTTCTTTAGCAAAACATTTCTTCAAATTCGAGACGTGGAAAGTGTTATGTACAGCCGCGAGTTGTTGAGGTAACTCAAGTCGGTAAGCTACTGGTCCGACACGATCAATAATCTTGAATGGTCCAATATACCTTGGATTTAATCTCCCTCGTTTACCAAATCGAACAACGCCTTTCCAAGGTGCAACTTTAAGCATGACCATCTCTCCAATTTCAAATTCTATATCTTTTCTTTTAATGTCAGCGTAGCTCTTTTGTCGACTTTGGGCGGTTTTCAACCGTTGTTGAATTTGGATGATCTTCTCGGTAGTTTCTTGTATAATCTCCGGACCCGTAATCTGTCTATCCCCCACTTCACTCCAACAAATTGGAGACCTGCACTTTCTACCATAAAGTGCTTCAAACGGCGCCATCTCAATGCTTGAATGGTAGCTGTTGTTGTAGGAAAATTCTGCTAATGGTAGATGTCGATCCCAACTGTTTCCGAAATCAATAATACATGCTCGTAGCATGTCTTCAAGCGTTTGTATCGTCCTTTCGCTCTGCCCATCAGTTTGTGGATGATAGGCAGTACTCATGTCTAGACGAGTTCCTAATGCTTGCTGTAATGTCTGCCAGAATCTTGAAATAAATCTGCCATCCCTATCAGAGATAATAGAGATTGGTATTCCATGTCTGGAGACGACTTCCTTCAAATACAGTCGTGCTAACTTCTCCATCTTGTCATCTTCTCTTATTGGCAGGAAATGTGCTGATTTGGTGAGACGATCAACTATTACCCAAATAGTATCAAAACCACTTGCAGTCCTTGGCAATTTAGTGATGAAATCCATGGTAATGTTTTCTCATTTCCATTCCGGGATTTCGGGTTGTTGAAGTAGACCTGATGGTTTCTGATGCTCAGCTTTGACCTTAGAACACGTCAAACATTCTCCTACGTATTTAGCAACATCGGCTTTCATACCCGGCCACCAAAAATATTTCCTGAGATCCTTGTACATCTTCCCTGTTCCAGGATGTATTGAGTATCTGGTTTTATGAGCTTCTCTAAGTACCATTTCTCTCATATCTCCAAATTTTGGTACCCAAATCCTTTCAGCCCTATACCGGGTTTCGTCTTCCCGAATATTAAGATGTTTCTCCGATCCTTTGGGTATTTCATCCTTTAAATTTCCCTCTTTTAAAACTCCTTGTTGCGCCTCCTTTATTTGAGTAGTAAAGTTATTATGAATCAATATATTCATAGATTTTACTCGAATGGGTTCTCTGTCCTTCCTGCTCAAGGCATCGGCTACCACATTTGCCTTCCCCGGGTGGTAACGAATCTCAAAGTCGTAATCATTCAATAATTCAATCCACCTACGCTACCTCATATTCAGTTGTTTCTGATTAAATATGTGTTGAAGACTTTTGTGGTCGGTATATATAATACTTTTGACCCCATATAAGTAGTGCCTCCAAGTCTTTAATGCAAAAACAACCGCGCCTAATTCCAAATCATGTGTCGTATAATTTTGTTCGTGAATCTTCAATTGTCTAGACGCATAAGCAATCACCTTCGTTCGTTGCATTAATACACAACCGAGACCTTGCTTTGATGCGTCACAATAAATCACAAAATCATCATTCCCTTCAGGCAATGACAATATAGGTACCGTAGTTAGCTTTTTCTTCAATAACTGAAACGCTTTCTCTTGTTCATCATTCCATTCAAATTTCTTCCCTTTATGCGTTAATGCAGTCAAGGGTTTTGCTATTCTGGAAAAGTCTTGGATAAACCTTCTGTAGTAACTAGCTAGTCCTAAAAACTGGCGTATGTGTTTCTGAGTTTTTGGGGTTTCCCACTTTTCAACAGTTTCTATCTTTGCCGGATCCACCTTAATACCTTCTTTGTTCACTATGTGACCGAGGAATTGAACTTCTTCCAACCAAAATGCACACTTTGAAAACTTAGCGTACAATTCTTCCTTCCTCAATACTTCTAACACCTTTCTCAAATGTTCACCGTGTTCTTGGTCATTCTTTGAGTAAATAAGTATGTCATCAATGAAAACAATGACAAACTTGTCAAGGTATGGTCCACACACTCGGTTCATAAGGTCCATGAACACAGCTGGTGCATTAGTTAAACCAAACGGCATGACCATAAACTCATAATGACCATAACGTGTTCTGAAAGCAGTCTTTGGAATATCATCTTCTTTCACCCGCATTTGATTATACCCGGAATGTAAGTCAATCTTTGAATAAACAGACGAGCCTTGTAGTTGATCAAATAAGTCGTCGATTCTCGGTAGTGGGTAGCGGTTCTTGATGGTAAGTTTGTTCAACTCTCGGTAGTCGATACACAACCTGAATGTACCATCTTTCTTCTTGACAAACAAAACAGGAGCTCCCCACGGTGATGTACTTGGTCGAATGAAACCATGCTCTAAAAGTTCTTGTAATTGGCTTTGCAGTTCTTTCATCTCGCTGGGTGCGAGTCTGTAAGGAGCACGAGCTATTGGTGCAGCTCCTGGTACAAGATCTATTTGAAATTCAACGGATCGCTGTGGGGGTAATCCCGGTAATTCTTTCAGAAATACATCGGGAAATTCTTTTGCAAAGGGAACATCATTGATGCTCTTTTCTTCAGTTTGTACTTTCTCGACGTGTGCTAGAACAGCATAGCAACCTTTTCTTATTAGTTTTTGTGCCTTCAAATTACTAATAATATGTAGCTTCGTGTTGCCCTTTTCTCCGTACACCATTAAGGGTTTTCCTTTTTCTCGTATAATGCGAATTGCATTTTTGTAACAAATGATCTCTGCTTTCACTTCTTTCAACCAGTCCATGCCGATTATCACATCAAAACTCCCTAACTCTTCTGGTATCAAATCAATCTTAAATGTTTCGCTAACTAGTTTAATTTCTCGATTCCGACATATATTATCTGCTGAAATTAATTTACCATTTGCTAATTCGAGTAAAAATTTACTATCCAAAGGCGTCAATGGACAACTTAATTTAGCACAAAAATCTCTACTCATAGAGCTTCTATCCACACCCGAATCAAATAAAACGTAAGCAGATTTATTGTCAATAAGAAACGTACCCGTAACAAGCTCCGGGTCTTCCTGTGCCTTTGCCGCATTAATATTGAAAACTCTTCCACGGCCTTGTCCATTCGTGTTCTCCTGGTTCGGGCAATTTCTAATAATGTGGCCCGGTTTTCCACATTTATAGCAAACTACATTGGCATAACTTGCTCCGACACTACTTGCTCCGCCATTACTCGTTCCGACACCATTTGTTCCTTTCGTTCTATTAACCCCTGGTCCGTAGACCTCACACTTCACCGGGCTATGACCATTTCTTTTACACTTGTTGCAAAATTTGGTGCAGAACCCCGAGTGATACTTTTCACACCTTTGGCATAGCTGCTTCTGATTGTTGTTGTTGTTGCGGTTATTATTGTTGTTAGGATGATTGTTGTAGTTGCTGTTGTTGTTGTTGTTGTTGTTGTTGTTATTGTTGTTGTTGTTGTTGTTGTTGTTGTTGGGCCGTTTGTTGTAGTTGCGATTGATGTTGCGATTGTTGGGATAATTGTTGCGATTATTGTTGTAATTGCTGTTGTTGTTGTATTGGTGATTCTTATCACCGTTTTCCTCCCACTTTCTTTTGACTTGCTTCACATTGGCCTCTTCAGCAGTCTGTTCTTTAATTCTTTCTTCAATCTGGTTCACTAGTTTGTGAGCCATTCTACATGCCTGTTGTATGGAGGTGGGCTCGTGTGAACTTATATCTTCTTGGATTCTTTCCGGTAATCCTTTCACAAACGCGTCAATCTTCTCTTCCTCATCTTCGAATGCTCCCGGACACAATAGGCACAATTCTGTGAATCGTCTTTCGTACGTGGTAATATCAAATCCTTGGGTTCGTAACCCTCTAAGTTCTGTCTTGAGATTATTGACCTCGGTTCTGGGACGGTACTTCTCGTTCATCAAGTGCTTGAATGCTGACCACGGTAGTGCGTACGCATCATCTTGTCCCACTTGCTCTAGATAGGTATTCCACCATATTAACGCAGAACCTGTGAAGGTATACGTAGCGTACTTAACTTTGTCCTCTTCAGTACACTTACTTATGGCAAACACCGATTCGACCTTCTCGGTCCACCGTTTCAATCCGATCGGTCCTTCGGTTCCATCAAATTCTAAAGGTTTGCAGGCAGTGAATTCTTTGTAGGTGCATCCTACACGATTTCCTGTACTGCCAGATCCAAGGTTATTGTTGGTATGTAGCGCAGCCTGTACTTCGGCTATGTTTGAAGCTAGAAAAGTACGGAATTCCTCTTCATTCATATTCACGGTGTGTCGAGTAGTCGGTGCCATTTCCTTCAAAATAGTCAAATGGAACAAGTTAATCATACAGAATATTAAGAGTAGTTAATAGTATTTCGTAGCATAATATGAACTCATTTATAAAAGCTTTTTCTTCATATTAGCGTTTTATAAGTTTAAATTCAGGTAGTACCTACCCGTTAAGTTCATACTTAGTAGCTAATATACAATTCAACTACTACAATTCTATATGAAAAACTGATTGTAATAATATTTCGCGTTCAAACTTTTATACAATATTTTACAAACTTACAATACCGCTTATTTTACATAAAGCATGAAATATAGCACACAATAACTTTGATACAAGATAGTTGTGAAGATAATTCTAGCTAGTACACAAGTCGTTCAGCAAAGGCAATAAAGACACGTAATTCATACGTCCAGAAACAAGTCATGCATTCTGGTTTTACTAGGACTACTTCCCATCCTTGGTCTTGTGGAACATAACCGTTATGGCCGTTGATAAGACAGCGTGTTGTAACGTCGTCAAAGGGACGAGGGTTACGTAATGACCAACAGTCTCGTAATAACCTAAAAACCTCATTTCTTACCCCAATTACCGACTCTGTCACTTGTGGGAACGTTTTGTTTAATAGTTGTAGTCCGATGTTCTTGTTCTCACTTTGGTGAGAAGCGAACATTACTAACCCGTAAGTATAACATGCTTCTTTATGTTGCATGTTAGCCGCTTTTTCTAAATCACGAAGTCCTATATTCGAATATACTGAGTCAAAATAATTTCTTAACCCGTTGCGTAAAATAGCATTTGGGTTCCCCGCAATATATGCGTCAAAGTAAACACATCGTAACTTATGGATTTCCCAATGTGATATCCCCCATCTTTCGAACGAAAGCCTTTTATAAACCAAGGCATTCTTGGAACGTTCTTCGAATGTCTTACAAACTGATCTCGCCTTAAATAGTTGTGCCGAGGAATTCTGACCAACTCTAGACAAGATTTCATTAATCATGTCTCCGGGTAGGTCTCTTAAAATATTGGATTGTCTATCCATTTTGTGTTTTTATACTGTAAAATAGACAAGAGTTAGATTCATAAAAAAATACTTATTAATACAAGCAATTTTTACATATATCATAAAGCATAAGCACACTATATTACATATATTACACCACACGAATACAACTATCTTATTCCGACTCGCTCGTTTCTTATTTTTCGGTTTTGGTTCGTTTTTGCCAAGTTTCTAGGGATATATGATGTTCCCCTAATACGAGCCGTCGTTGTCCACATTGGTTTAGAAAAACCTGGTGGTTTAGAGGTTCCCGGGTCATTGTTACAACTTAAGGACTTCGGGGGTTGAAGATACATATAAAGTTCATCGGGGTTGGAATTAGATTTCTCTATTTTTATGCCCTTTCCCTTATTATTTTCTTTTGCCTTTTTAAATTCAGTTGGGGTAATTTCTATAACATCATCGGAATTCTCGTCGGAATCCGATTCATCGGAGAATTGGTAATCCTCCCAATATTTTGCTTCCTTGGCGGAAACACCATTGACCATAATTAACCTTGGTCGGTTGGTTGAGGATTCTCTTTTACTTAACTATTTTATTATTTCCCCCACCGGTTCTATTTCTTCTTCCGGTTCCGATTCTTCTTCCGGTTCCGATTCTTCTTCCGGTTCCGACTCTTCTTCCGGTTCCTCTTCGGGAACTTGTGAATCAGTCCACGAATCATTCCAATTTACATTTGACTCTTCATTATTATTAGGTGAGTCAATGGGACTTATTCTATAGGTAGACATCTATCATATAATATCAAACACGTTAAGAGATTAATATATCACATAATATTCATATGTTAAAAATATATAGTTTCCAACAAAAATGTTAAGCAATCATTTTTAAAGAAAACACGGTCGAAGTCCAGACTCACTAATGCATCCTAACAAACTCGATAAGACACACTAATGCAAATTTTCTGGTTCTCTAAGACCAACGCTCTGATACCAACTGAAATGTCCCGTTCTTATTGATTAAAAACGTTCCATATTAATTGATTTCGTTGCGAGGTTTTGACCTCTATATGAGACGTTTTTCAGAGACTGCATTCATTTTTAAAACAAACCATAACCTTTATTTCATAAATAAAGGTTTAAAAAGCTTTATGTAGATTATCAAATAATGATAATCTAAAATATCCTGTTTACATACGACCATTACATAATGGTTTACAATACAAATATGTTACATCGAAATCAGTTTCTTGAATGCAGTTTTTACACAATATCATACAAACATGGACTCCAAATCTTGTCCTTATTTTAGTATGCAACAGCGGAAGCTCTTAGTATTCACCTGAGAATAAACATGCTTTAAACGTCAACAAAAATGTTGGTGAGTTATAGGTTTAACCTATATATATCAAATCGTAACAATAGACCACAAGATTTCATATTTCAATACACATCCCATACATAGAGATAAAAATCATTCATATGGTGAACACCTGGTAACCGACATTAACAAGATGCATATATATAAGAATATCCACATCATTCCGGGACACCCTTCGGATATGATATAAATTTCGAAGTACTAAAGCATCCGGTACTTTGGATGGGGTTTGTTAGGCCCAATAGATCTATCTTTAGGATTCGCGTCAATTAGGGTGTCTGTTCCCTAATTCTTAAATTACCAGACTTAATAAAAAGGGTCAGATTCGATTTCGATAATTCAACCATAGAATGTAGTTTCACGTACTTGTGTCTATTTTGTAAATCATTTATAAAACCTGCATGTATTCTCATCCCAAAAATATTAGATTTTAAAAGTGGGACTATAACTCACTTTCACAGATTTTTACTTCGTCGGGAAGTAAGACTTGGCCACTGGTTGATTCACGAACCTATAACAATATATACATATATATCAAAGTATGTTTAAAATATATTTACAACACTTTTAATATATTTTGATGTTTTAAGTTTATTAAGTCAGGTGTCCTCGTTAGTAACCTACAACTAGTTGTCCACAGTTAGATGTACAGAAATAAATCGATAAATATTATCTTGAATCAATCCACGACCCAGTGTATACGTATCTCTGTATTGATCACAATTCAAACTATATATATTTTGGAATCAACCTCAACCCTGTATAGCTAACTCCAACATTCACATATAAAGTGTCTATGTTTGTTCCGAAATATATATAGATGTGTCGACATGATAGGTCAAAACATTGTATACGTGTCTATGGTATCTCAAGATTACATAATATACAATACAAGTTGATTAAGTTATGGTTGGAATAGATTTGTTACCAATTTTCACGTAGCTAAAATGAGAAAAATTATCCAATCTTGTTTTACCCATAACTTCTTCAGTTTAAATCCATTTTGAGTGAATCAAATTGCTATGGTTTCATATTGAACTCTATTTTATGAATCTAAACAGAAAAGTATAGGTTTATAGTCAGAAAAATAAGTTACAAGTCGTTTTTGTAAAGGTAGTCATTTCAGTCGAAAGAACGACGTCTAGATGACCATTTTAGAAAACATACTTCCACTTTGAGTTTAACCATAATTTTTGGATATAGTTTCATGTTCATAATAAAAATCATTTTCTCAGAATAATCACTTTTAAATCAAAGTTTATCATAGTTTTTAATTAACTAACCCAAAACAGCCCGCGGTGTTACTACGACGGCGTAAATCCGATTTTACGGTGTTTTTCGTGTTTCCAGGTTTTAAATCATTAAGTTAGCACATCATATAGATATAGAACATGTGTGTAGTTAATTTTAAAAGTCAAGTTAGAAGGATTAACTTTTGTTTGCGAACAAGTTTAGAATTAACTAAACTATGTTCTAGTGATTACGAGTTTAAACCTTCGAATAAGATAGTTTTATATATATGAATTGAATGATGGTATGAACATCATTACTACCTCAAGTTTAGTAGGTAAACCTACTGGAAGTGACAAGAAATGATCTAGCTTCAAAGGATCTTGGATGGCTTGAAAGTTCTTGAAGTAGGATCATGACACAAAAACAAGTTCAAGTAAGATTTTTACTCGAATTAAGATAGTTTATAGTTATAGAAATTGAATCAAAGTTTGAATATGAATATTACAATGAATAAGAAAGATAACCTACTGTATATAACAAAGGTTTCTTGATCTTAGATGATTACTTGGAATGGATTAGAAAGCTTGGAAGTAAATTAGTAAACTTGAAGGGATTTTTGAAGTGTTCTTGAAGTGTTCTTCCTATGATGATTATAGCTTGATTCTTGAAGTGATTTTTGATGATGATGATGATTAACTACTGGAAAAATACATTCATAATAGTGTGTGTGTGTTGAGAGAGAATTAGAAAGAGAATTGGAAGTGAAATGGAGTGAATGATGAGTGGTAATTGGTGAGTGGTGAGTGGGGTTAAAAGGAGTTCTAGTTAGTTGACTAGCTCATGGTAGAAGTTAAAATTGATTAGTCATACATGACATAATCAAGAGTGGAATCCCATGCTAGTTTCTATTGGTATATACTCATAGTAAGTACATTTTGAAGCTGTGTATAATACGGGTAAGAATACGACTAGGATTCTTGATGAAAGAAAAGAATGGAAAAGTAACTGTAACCATTTTCGTTAAGTATGAGTGTTTTGATATATGTCTTGAAGTCTTCCAAAAGTATTTTAATACATCTAAATACACTACATGTATATACATTTTAACTGAGTCGTTAAGTCATCGTTAGTCGTTACATGTAAGTGTTGTTTTGAAACCTTTAAGTTAACGATCTCAATTAATGTTGTTAACCCATTGTTTATTATATCTAATGAGATATTAAATTATTATATTATCATGATATTATGATATATTAATATATCTTAATATGATATATATACATTTAAATGTCGTTACAACGATAATCGTTACATATATGTCTCGTTTCGAAATCCTTAAGTTAGTAGTCTTGTTTATATGTATATAACTCATTGTTAATATACTTATGGTGATACTTACTTATCATAATCTCATGTTAACCATATGTATATCCATATATATATCGTCATGTCGTTTTTACAAGTTTTAACATTCGTGAATCGCCGGTCAACTTGGGTGGTCAATTGTCTATATGAAACATATTTCAATTAATCAAGTCTTAACAAGTTTGATTGCTTAACATGTTGGAAACATTTAATCATGTAAATATCAATCTCAATTAATATATATAAACATGGAAAAGTTTGGGTCACTACAAGCACCAGCACCAGAACCAGAACCAGAAATGCAACACGAACAAGAACCACAACAACAGCCTGATCAGCACATACCTTATTATGATCCGGTACAGTTTGTTGATGAATTCATAGTATTCCCAATGAGGCCGCCAGTAGAATTCCCAACGATTCCTGAGCACACTCTGCATCCTAATCTAAGATTTGATAGGAGATGGAGAGATTACGAGACATATCAAAGGAACAAATTCAAATTGGTAACAAAAAATATAGAGGTGCCAAGGGTAATCGATTGGGCCCCTTTGGAAACGGTTCATCTAGCTGACCGTGTTAGACAGCTTTTGGTACAAAGGTATGGCAGTTCTTCTTTTACAGATTGGGAACGTCTTTTCACCATTCGTAGACCTGTATATAAGGAATGGTGTGTTGAGTTGATGAGTACTGTATCACTTGATACAAATATAGTTAGAATAGATGATAGAAGATTTCTTAGGTTTATCCTTGGTGGTAGGATGTACAGAATGTCCATGCTGGACATGGCCAGGGCCTTACAGATATATACTCCTGGTGAGTTGCTATAACCCGATTGTACAAATTTGATTCATTATGGTGAAAGGGTAGATAGTAACTTTGACGCTGACGCCATTTGGAGGCGTATGTCACATTTTGATGTTTTTACACGAGCAGGAGGACACTCCTATACACATATTGACAGGCCGAGCTTCATATTATTCATAGATTTTTGGCTAACTCAATTACACAAAGAGGTCACAATAAAGAAAAAATTACCTTACATGATTTATTCTACCTAAAGTGTATTCGGGATCCTAGAAGCTTTGTCAATATCCCTTACTGTGTTGCTTTTTATTTATCTAAAATGGTAGAGGGAATGCAGGACGAGAGTATAATAGGAGGAAGTATTTTTGTTACTCTCAATGGAGAGTATTTAGGTGTTGATAGGAACCAAGGGGGTCCATTACAGCTTTGTAGAGAACAGGTTGAGCCCTTAGGATTGAAAGTTTATGTGGGTGCTAAGGTATTGAAAAGTAGACGTAACCAGGCAGTACCCTATGAGGGATCTCATCCTCAGGTAGAGAGAGGCTCAGACGAGAAAATGGAGGAGGCAGAAGACATTAGGGATGTCTTTCGAGATGCTATTCTTGACGTCCACGTTCGTATAGATGAGGAAGCAATGACGAACACGGCCAGACATAGTATGTACGAGCAGTGGAACTCCGAGCGAGTATACGAGGATTATAGGCAACGCCAACACGATAGCTGGGTAGTTCATCAGCACCAAATCATGAGCCAGCTATCATATCAGGTACCAAATGATTACGTGCCTACTCGACCTGCTCATTTTCCGCCACACAGCCCCGATATCTGACCACCCTTTAACCGGTATGACTATAACCAAGCCTATCAAAACACCTATAACCAACAATGGAACCCACCTGATGAGATGAACTGGAACCCCTATCCAGACTGATTTGGTTCCATTTGGTTATTTATATGATTTTTATGTTTTTATCTTTTTACTTATTCATGTTTAAACTTATGTTATTGAATATACTTATGTAATCTTTATCATTTTTATTATTATTGTGTACTAATATTTCACATTTAGGATTTGAAAGTGGGATATTAAGTCCATTTCAAATTGCCATGCATGTTTATATTTGTATGTATGTATATTGTAAATTGTACAAAACAGGGTAAAAAGCGCATTTTCAAAGACTGGCATTAAGTTCAGCAAAAGCTACTAATTTTGACGACAAGATGACAAATAAATGTGATGTAACAACAGACGGAATGAACAAATGATATGCACCATTTATCATTCAGCAAACAAACGCCAATATGTTTAGAAACTTTGGTAAAATTTAATCATTTTTCTACGCTAATCACCCTCAATAATTTAAATTGTTACTGATTTCTTGCAAATGAGGGCATTGCAAGATCTTAAGTGTGGGAAGGGGTTAAATTCTTTCGGATTTTTAAATTTTTTTACTTTAAACACTTGATTACCATTAGAAATACTAGTAAAGTAGTAGTTGTATTAGAATCTAGTGCTCTCTGATAATAAAGAACAGCCCTAGTCTTATATACTGACTACCCAATTCTAGTAAAAATTTTCAAAATTTTCAATTAAATGAACTCAAAATCATGTTTATACATATTTATGAACGATAAAACTAGGTGTTAACACCGAAATTATTGTTACCTCGGAAAGGACATAAATTGAGAAACAAACCAAAATGTTAAAATTCATTTAAAATGGAATAGAGGACAATAAAAAGGAAAATAAAAGCCAAGTGTGGGAAAAATTACCAAGTTATCTTAAACATATGTCACATATTTCTGTAACAAATAATTGAAGATACTTTTGCTTTGGACTAAACTAAACTGTTTTACCCGATGAAAGAAAAGAAGAGATGGATCTACACGATGAATCAATTCCATAGTTAAAAGGAAGTAAAGTCTTTCGAAAAAGAAACGCGCTTCTTGATTTAGGTCATGAAGTTGTCGTCCAGACCAGCTGTAGGTTGATGAAAAATCTAGAAAAGTCATCTCTAAAATCAGCAGGAAATCCACGGACCTCAGCATAAAACAGGGTCGCCAAGTGGTCAGATTTATCCTAACCATGAGAAGGATTTATCTCGTACAATGGGGGGCACCGTGCAAATTAGCTTGATAAGACTAATAAATCAGATCCCCAGAAAGGATAATCTCCTTTAAAGATCAAAAATCAGCTTTTAAGACTGATATTACTCAATCCTAGAGATTGACCTTAAAGATTGAGAATTACAAACTCATGGAATTCAATGATATCTAAACTCGAGCTTGAACGAGAAAATATTTTGATAAAATTACAAACCGATTTATTTTTTAAAAACCCATTTTCAATGCGTTCATTACCATTGAACGTAAAATCCTAGGAATTCATCTGGAATTCATTAGGTCATTTGAACCAAATCGGGTGTCAACCGTAAAAACGGTGGTTGCATAGCATGGTCAAAGACAGGACCTTATGCCAGACCAAAAAATCATAAGGGTGAGCATTACTATTGCTCCTACCAAGGATAGTAATTGCGTCCGACACGTTATAGACCATAATTAAAAGCATGTCAGGGGACATTGCCTTAACAGTTGCTTGTTCAACGCTTTCCTTTACAACCGGACGGTAGTTTATCAAAAGGTAATATACGGAGCAAGTAAACTGGACGTGTTGCTTTCTCAATACAAGGTTAGCAAGTGGGTGACACAAAACCGCAAGTTTTGAGCTAAAATTTTCAAATCTGAAACCCACCAAACCCACAAAAATATTTTGCAAACACCGGTGAAGGGTTATTCTGGAAAACTTATCTAGGGTAAAAGCTAGATTTAATTTTCAAAAAAATTAAATGTTTTCATAAAATCTAATTTCCTAAAGGATCTAAATTTTCATAAGTCATGTGAGACTGTAAACCACATCGTTACTACCATTGTTTATACCGCCGTATTGAAATCACTGATGTACAAAGTGTGAAGAATAAAGAAGTGATTCTAGTATTTCAAGACGATATTGCTTGAGGACAAGCAACGCTCAAGTGTGGGAATATTTGATAATGCTAAAAATGAACATATATTTCATAGCATTATTCCTCAAGAAAGACAAGCTTTTATTTGCAATTGTTCTAGTTACAAGTGATATTCGTTTAAATAATAAAAGGTGAAGACAAAAGACAGATTCGACGAATTGAAGACGCAAATGACCAAAAAACTCAAAAGTACAAAATACAATCAATAAGGTTCCAATTATTGATAAGAAACGTCTCAAAATTACAAGAGTACAAGATTCAAAACGCAAAGTACAAGATATTAAATTATTCGCAAGGACGTTCGAAAATCCGGAACCGGGACCAGAGTCAACTCTCAACGCTCGACGCAACGGACTAAAAATTTCAAGTCAACTATGCACATGAATATAATATAATATATAATTAATTCTTAAAATTAATATATATATTATATTATATTTAAAAACCGTCGGCATAAAAAAATAAAGACTTTTGAGTCTCCCCAGCTGGCCATGCGATCGCATGGCCTGGAAGGCATAAATCCATGCGATCGCATGGTGCACAGTTCCAGCCCACATGCCTATAAAAATCGAGCTTTGGTGCACCACAAAAACACATCTTTTTCTTCTCCTCATTCAACGTATAATATTTATATTTATATTATAATTTTAATTTATAATAATAAGGGTGTGTTAGCGAATGTTGTAAGGGTGTAAGTCGAAATTCTGTCCGTGTAACGCTACGCTATTTTTAATCATTGTAAGTTATGTTCAACCTTTTTAATTTAATGTCTCGTAGCTAAGTTATTATTATGCTTATTTAAAACGAAGTAATCATGATGTTGGGCTAATTACTAAAATTGGGTAATTGGGCTTTGTACCATAATTGGGGTTTGGACAAAAGAACGACACTTGTGGAAATTAGACTATGGGCTATTAATGGGCTTTATATTTGTTTAACTAAATGATAGTTTGTTAATTTTAATATAAAGATTTACAATTAAACGTCCCTATAAATAACCATATACACTCGATCGGACACGATGGGCGGGGTATTTATATGTACGAATAATCGTTCATTTAACCGGACACGGGAATGGATTAATAGCCACTAGAATTATTAAAACAGGGGTGAAATTATGTACAAGAACACTTGGCATAATTGATAACAAAGTATTAAAACCTTGGGTTACATTCAGTCGACATCCTGGTGTAATTATTAAACAAAGTATTAAAATCTTGTTACAGTTTAAGTCCCCAATTAGTTGGAATATTTAACTTCGGGTATAAGGATAATTTGACGAGGACACTCGCACTTTATATTTATGACTGATGGACTGTTATGGACAAAAACCACACGGACATATTAAATAATCCAGGACAAAGGACAATTAACCCATAGGCATAAAACTAAAATCAACACGTCAAACATCATGATTACGGAAGTTTAAATAAGCATAATTCTTTTATTTCATATTTAATTTCCTTTATTTTATATTTAATTGCACTTCTAATTATAGCACTTTTATTTATTGTTATTGTATTTAATTGCACTTTTAATTATCGTACTTTTTAATTATCGCAAGTTTATTTTATCGCACTTTTATTTATCGCAATTTCATTATCGTTATTTACTTTACGCTTTAAATTAAGTCTTTTATTTATTTAATATTTTACATTTTGTTTTAACTGCGACTAAAGTTTTAAAATCGACAAACCGGTCATTAAACGGTAAAAACCCCCCTTTATAATAATAATATTACTTATATATATATATATATATATATATATATATATATATATATATATATATATATATATATATATATATATATATATATATATATTTGTATTTTTATAAAATAAAACTAATATAGCGTTAAGCTTTGATTAAAAGATTTTCCCTGTGGAACGAACCGGACTTACTAAAAACTACACTACTGTACGATTAGGTACACTGCCTATAAGTGTTGTAGCAAGGTTTAAGTATATCCACTCAATAAATAAATAAATATCTTGAGTAAAATTGTATCGTATTTAATAGTATTTCCTTGTAAAATATAAGCTATTTTATATACACCTCGCATAACATCATAATCCAAGAACGAAGAAGAACACGAGCAACACCTTCAATTAGTGCTTGAACTCTTGAGACAAGAACAACTTTACGCCAAATTCTCCAAGTGTGAATTTTGGTTGAAGGAAGTCCAATTTCTGGGTCATGTTGTGAGCGACCAGGGTATCAAAGTTGATCCCGCCAAGATTGAAGCTATCAGCAAGTGGGAAACCCCCACTACTCCGACTTACATTCGTCAATTTCTAGGTCTCGCTGGTTACTACCGAAGATTTATTGAAGGTTTTTCTCTGATTGCGCGTCCTTTGACTGCGCTGACTCACAAAGGGAAGAAGTTCATTTGGGAACCCGAACAGGAATCAGCATTTCAAACATTGAAAAAGAAGTTAACCACCGCACCTATCTTATCTCTTCCTGAAGGCAGTGACAATTTCGTTGTTTATTGCTATGCTTCGAAAAGTGGTTTTGTTGTGTACTGATGCAACGTACAAAGGTTATTGCTTATGCTTCCTGTCAATTAAAGATACACGAGCGGAACTACACTACTCATGATCTCGAACTGGGAGCCGTTGTCTTTGCGCTCAAATTGTGGAGACACTATCTTTATGGAACTAAGAGCACTATTTTAACCGATCATAAAAGCCTCCAGCACATCTTTGATCAGAAGCAACTGAATATGAGACAGCGTCGATGGATCGAGACGCTGAACGACTATGATTGTGAACTTCGTTATCACCCTGGCAAGGCCAATGTTGTAGCTGACGCTTTGAGCCGAAAGGAAAGAATGGCACCTCTTCATGTTCGGGCACTGAACATCACCATTCATTCAAATCTCAACAGCCAGATCCGAGTAGCCCAAGATGAGGCTCTCAAGGAGGAGAATATATCTCACGAACATTTGAACATTCTTGTCTCTCGATTCGAGGTTAGGGAAACTGGACTCCAATGTTATGCCGGAAGAATTTGGGTACCTTGTTATGGAGATCTAGGAAACCTTATATTAGATTAAGCCCACAAGTCGAGATATTCGATTCATCCCGGAGCGGGCAAAATGTACCACGATCTTAAAGAACAGTATTGGTGGCCTAATCTTAAGAAGGAAGTTGCAACTTATGTTGGCAAGTGTTTGACTTGTTCGAAATTTAAGGCCGAACATCAAAGACCTTCTGGATTACTTCAACAACCGGAAATCCCTCAATGGAAGTGGGAAAGGATAACAATGGATTTCATCACCAAGCTACCAAAAACGGTGGGCGGATACGATACCATTTGGGTTATTGTTGACCGCCTTACTAAATCTGCACACTTCTTGGCCATGAAGGAGACGGATACGATGGAGAGACTCGCTCAACTATACATTAAAAAGGTTGTATCTCGTCATGGTGTACCTCTATCGATCATCTCAGATCGCGATCCCCATTTTGCTTCTAGATTTTAGCGTTCTTTGCAAGAAGCCTTGGGAACTCGTCTCGACATGAGTACTGCTTATCCCCCACATACCGATGGTCAGAGTGAATGAACGATTCAGACTTTAGAGGACTTGTTGCGTGCATGTGTTATTGATTTTGGAAAGGTCTGGGAAAGGCATTTGCCACTAGCCGAATTTTCTTACAACAACAGTTATCACTCGAGCATTAATGCTGCACCTTTTGAAGCGTTGTATGGCCGCAAGTGCCGATCTCCTATTTGTTGGGCCGACGTAGGCGCAAAGCAAATCACCTGTAACGACCCGGAATTTTCCGATCGTTCTATACTTATGAGATTAATATTTACATAAATTAAACCTTACCAACATGATAAGCAATCCAAACTGTTGAGACTTATATTTTTGAAAAGAGTTTTACACAACGTTTGACCGTCCAATTTGACCGATGATATCACGAACTATATAACACACGATAATTATATGATTATGTATATGTACATATCTATACATATTTAACATGATTTAAGGATGGTTTAACATTTCATTGTGAACTAACAACAATGAGTTATAAGTATACTTTGAGACCACTAACTTAAGTTTTCAAAACGATAACTATATGTAACGTTCTTTGACATATATACTTACAATCTATAATGTGTTGTGATTTATGTCACCAATATGATTTAAGTGTAATGGGATTAATTTGTAACCAAAATAATCTTGATAAATATCGAACAAGTTTGGGGAAGTGTGGAGTGCACACTTGTTTGAACTTATCTTGATTATGACGGGGGTTCGGGGGCAGCGCCCCCGATAAGCGGGGTCCAAGGGGTGGCAACCCCTGGCGGGGTCCAAGGGGCAGAGCCCCTGGCTAACATTGCTTTATTAAAGTTTGTTAGGATGCATTAGTGAGTCTGGACTTTGACCGTGTTTGATTTCGAAAACTATTGCTTATCCTTGTTGGTTAAAAATTAATATGTAAATATTATGTGGTATTAACGTGCTAGTTGTTATGTGATAGATGTCTGGCTTAGAACTTATTATCACATTCAGCGACTCCGAACCAGACTCTTCAGATGGTGTTCCAGTCATTAATCTATCCAATGATGAAAACGACACCTTTGGGGAAGACTCACAAGTTCCGGATGAATCAATTGAAGAGGAACCGGAAAGTGATCCTGAGGAGGAAGAAATACAGGAAATTACGAAAGACAAGTTCGAACGAGGAAAGAAACGAAAGGCTACTGAAATGGAAAATCTAAATCCCGAGTCTAGAGAGGATGTTGTGGCACCAACTCCACCAGATACTTCCACACCTATTCCCGCTATTCCTATTAGTTCTATCCCGACATCCAGTTCTTCGGTTCCTCAGCCAAAATGCAGGGAGACAACCAGGATAACCTTTAAGCGATTTCTTTGAACACAAACGCTTTGGGTTAAATGATGCGCTGTTGTTTTAAACCATGGGATTATATAATGTTTTGTATAATATTACTAGTGTGGTTTGCTTAATGTTTGATGTAAGATAAGCATATGTAAAATAGGGAAGTGTGAAATGAAATAATTTTCCATGGTTAAGTATTATTTGGGTGGTAGTAATTGATTTTCGTACTAAGCTATTAAGTATGAACTTTAACGGGTAGGTACTACCCTAGATATAATTATAAAACGCTAATAAGAAGAAAAAGCTTTTATAATAATAACTGGTTCATATTATTAATAAGCTACGATGTACTGTAAATACATACTACATCTATAATATTCCATGTGAATAATTATTTTTTCATTCTTATTGAAGATTATGGCGCGATTGAACCGAATGACGGAACAAGAAATCCAGGAACTCATCAATCAGCGAGTGAACGACAGAATGTTATGGGTCGAGGCTGCAAGAGGTGCTGCAGTTAACCCAAATCCTCGTGTAGGGTGCACTTACAAAACTTTTCAACGTTGCAAGCCCTCATCATTCAGTGGAACAGAAGGACCGGTCGGTTTAACCCGGTGGATCGAAAAGATTGAGTCTGTGTTTAAAATCAGTGTTTGTATTGAGAAGGACATGACCAAGTATGCATCGTGCACCCTACAAGATAGTGCACTCACGTGGTGGAAAAACTATGTGAAGGCCGTAGGAGGAGATGTAGCTTATGATACTCCTTGGGAAGAATTCAAAACAATGCTAATCAACGAATATTGTCCAAGGAACGAGGTTAGGAAGTTGGAAGCTGAATTATGAAGCCTGAAAGCTGTTGGTACTGAACTCACCAACTACAATCAGCGATTCATGGAATTAGCTTTGCTATGTCCCGAATTGGTACCAACCGAAGAACGGAAGATTGAACTGTACAAAGACGGTTTGCCTAAAAAGGTCAAGGCAAATGTTACAGCATCCAAACCCAAGACTATTTATGAAGCTATCACCATGGCAAACGAATTGATGGACCAGATTATTCTGGATAAGAACACCGATGTCAAGACATCGGGAAACAAAAGAAAGTGGGAAGGTAATCATCAACAATCTAACAAGAAACAAGAAACCACGCAAGGTGCGGGTAGCGGTTCAAACTCAGGTTACAAAGGAAGAAATCCTTTATGTAACAGATGCCACAAACATCACTCTGGTTATTGTAATGTGGTGTGCAACAATTGTAATTGAAAAGGTCATCTTGCTGAAGATTGTAGGGTTCCTGCTACAAATACAAACGGTACCAAGACTCCTACCTCCAATGCAAATAGAACTGCCTTGGCCACTGTTACTTGTTATGGGTGTGGGAAACAGGGTCATTATAAGAGCCAGTGTCCGAATCCAGAGAAGAATAATGGATCTGCACGTGGAAGAGCATTTGTTATTAATGCTAGAGAGGCGTGTGAAGACCCGGAGCTTGTTACGGGTACGTTTACCATTAATAACTTATCCGCATCTATTATATTTGATACTGGTGCCGATAGAAGTTACGTGAGTAGAGACTTTTACGCTAAATTGAATTGTTCATCATTACCTCTAGATGCTAAGTACATGATTGAGTTAGCTAATGGTAAACTAATTAAAGCCGATAAAATTTGCCGTGATTGTAAAATAAATTTAGTCGGAGAAACATTTAAGATTGATTTGATACCCGTAGAATTAGGAAGTTTTGATGTAATAGTCGGCATGGACTGGATGTCCAAAATAGGAGCTGAAGTTATGTGCGCCAAGAAGGCAATTCGCATTCCTCGTAAGGATAAAACACCAGTAATGATTTATGGAGAGAAGGGTAACTCAAAGCTAAAACTCATTAGTTGTTTGAAAGCTCAAAAGTGCTTGAAGAAAGGGTGCTATGCTATCTTAGCATATGTTAATAAAGTCGAAATGAAGGAAAAAGTGAAGAGCATCAACGACGTGCCTGTGGCAAGAGATTTTCCTGAAGTATTTCCGGAAGAGTTACCAGGATTACCTCCATTTAGATCTGTAGAATTTCAAATAGATCTAGTACCGGGAGCTGCACCAGTGGCTCGTGCTCCATATAGACTTGCACCATCTGAGATGAAAGAGTTACAAAGCCAGTTACAAGAATTACTGGACCGTGGTTTCATTCGACCGAGCACTTCACCGTGGGGAGCTCCGATTTTATTCGTCAAGAAGAAAGACGGATCTTTCCGAATGTGTATAGATTATCGTGAATTAAATAAGTTAACTATCAAGAATCGGTATCCACTACCGAGAATTGATGACTTATTTGATCAATTGCAAGGATCATGTGTTTACTCGAAAATCGACCTAAGGTCGGGCTATCATCAACTACGTGTCAAAGAAGAAGATATTCTGAAAACTTCTTTTCGGACACGCTACGGTCATTATGAATTTTTGGTCATGCCGTTTGGATTAACGAATGCGCCAGCTGTATTCATGGACCTCATGAATCGAGTTTGTAGTCCGTATTTAGATAAGTTTGTTATCGTTTTCATTGACGATATTCTTATCTATTCCAAGAGTGAGCAAGAGAATGAGCAGCATTTAAGATTGGTATTAGAATTGTTAAGAAAAGAACAATTATACGCCAAATTTTCTAAGTGTGCATTTTGGTTGAAAGAAGTGCAATTTCTTGGCCATGTTGTTAGTAGCAAAGGAATTCAGGTTGACCCAGCTAAAATTGAGGCCATTGAAAAATGGGAGACTCCTAAGACACCAACGCAGATACGCCAATTTTTGGGTTTAGCTGGTTATTATAGAAGGTTTATTCAAGATTTTTCCCGAATAGCTAAACCATTAACAGCGTTAACACAAAAAGGGAAGAAGTACAAATGGACTTCTGAGCAGGAGAGTGCATTTCAATTACTGAAGAAGAAGTTGACTACAGCACCTATTTTATCGTTACCTGAAGGGAACGAAGATTTTGAGATATATTGTGACGCTTCGCAACAAGGTTTTGGTTGCGTCCTTATGCAACGGAAGAAAGTTATAGCATACGCATCCCGATAATTGAAGATTCATGAGCGGAATTATACGACGCATGATTTAGAACTGGGAGCAGTAGTGTTTGCATTGAAGATATGGAGACACTACTTATATGGGATTAAATGCACTGTGTTTACCGATCATAAAAGCCTTCAACATATCTTCGATCAGAAACAGCTGAACATGAGGCAACGTAGGTGGGTCGAGCTGATGAACGACTATGATTGTGAGATTCGCTATCATCCTGGGAAAGCGAATGTAGTGGCCGACGCTCTAAGCAGAAAGGAACGGGAACCAATTCGAGTACGAGCAATGAACATAAAAATTCGCATGAATCTCAACTCACAAATCAAAGAGGCTCAACAAGAAGCTCTTACTAAAGAAAACATAGTCATAATGAAGAAGTATGGGAAACAACTCGTTATACGGGAAGATGGAATTCGATATTTTGCAAACCGTATTTGGGTACCAAAGTTGGGTGGATTAAGGAAGTTGATATTGAATGAGGCACATAAAACAAGATACTCGATTCATCCTGGAGTTGGAAAGATGTATCAAGATCTTAAGACGCATTATTGGTGGCCTAATTTGAAGACAGACGTTGCAACATATGTTGGGGAATGTTTAACTTGTTCCAAAGTCAAAGCAGAACACCAGAAGCCGTCAGGATTACTTCAACAACCAGAAATCCCAGAATGGAAATGGGACGGTATTAACATGGATTTCATCACAAAGTTACCTAAGACTGCCTGGGGTTATGACATCATTTGGGTAATAGTTGATCGTCTCACCAAATCTGCACATTTCTTGCCTATAAAGGAAACGGATAGAATAGAGAAACTATTACGATTATACATAAAGGAAATTGTTTCAAGGCATGGAATACCTATTTCCATTATATCCGATCATGATAGTAGATTTACATCAAAGTTTTGGTAATCACTACAGGAGGCCCTGGGAACTCGTTTGGATATGAGCACCGCATATCATCCATAAACTGACGGGCAGAGTGAAAGAACAATTCAGACTCTTGAAGACATGCTCAGGGCATGTGTGATCGATTTTGGAAACGGATGGGATAAATATCTACCATTAGCAGAATTCTCGTATAATAACAGTTATCATGCGAGCATTAAAGCTGCACCATTCGAAGCATTGTATGGAAGGAAGTGTAGATCCCCTATCTGTTGGAATGAATTAAGAGATCGACAATTAACTGGTCCCGAGATCATACACGAAACGACTGAGAAGATAGTACAAATCAAGGAGAGATTGAAAACAGCCCGTAGTCGCCAAAAGAGCTACGCCGATGTCCAAAGGAAACCATTAGAGTTTCAGATCGGTGACATGGTTATGTTAAAGGTGTCACCTTGGAAAGGTGTAATACGTTTTGGAAAAAGAGGTAAACTGAACCCAAGGTATGTAGGCCCGTTCAAGATCATCGAACGCATTGGACCGGTAGCTTATCGACTCAAATTACCACAACAACTCGCCAGAGTACATAATACATTTCACGTTTCAAACCTTAAGAAGTGTCTTGCAAAGGAAGACCTCACCATTCCTCTTGAAGAAATCCAAGTTGATGAGAAACTACAATTCATAGAAGAACCAGTCGAAATCATGGACCGTGAAGTTAAACAACTCAAGCAGAGCAACATACCAATCGTTAAGGTTCGTTTGAATGCTCGAAGGGGTCCTGAGTTTACTTGGGAATGAGAGGATCAGATGAAACAAAAGTACCCACATTTGTTTCCCGAGAACGCAAAATAGGTACAATTTTAAAATTTCGCGATGAAATTTATTTAACGGGTAGGTACTGTAACGACCCGGAATTTTCTGACCGTTCTATACTTATGAGATTAATATTTACATAAATTAAAACTTACCAACATGATAAGCAATCCAAACTGTTGAGACTTATATTTTTGAAAAGAGTTTTACACAACGTTTGACCGTCCAATTTGACCGATGATATCACGAACTATATAACACACGATAATTATATGATTATGTATATGTACATATCTATACATATTTAACATGATTTAAGGATGGTTTAACATTTCATTGTGAACTAACAACAATGAGTTATAAGTATACTTTGAGACCACTAACTTAAGTTTTCAAAACGATAACTATATGTAACGTTCTTTGACATATATACTTACAATCTATAATGTGTTGTGATTTATGTCACCAATATGATTTAAGTGTAATGGGATTAATTTGTAACCAAAATAATCTTGATAAATATCGAACAAGTTTGGGGAAGTGTGGAGTGTACACTTGTTTGAACTTATCTTGATTATGACGGGGGTTCGGGGGCAGCTCCCCCGATAAGCGGGGTCCAAGGGATGGCAACCCCTGGCGGGGTCCAAGGGGCAGAGCCCCTGGCTGGGGTCGAGCTGCCAGGTCAGCTTGGAAATTTTTTTTTGGGCTAACATTGCTTTATTAAAAATGTCTTAAAATTTTATTTTTGGCCCGGTTGGACCCAAAATTAAAGCCCGATTTTGAGCTTCTTTTACCGTATCATACCCATCATCCATACGTATTTACTATTAGTAAATACACATCAAATCAATATCCTTATCAGCTTTAGATCTGCCCTAGATAAGAGGGAATCTTATTTGTAAGCTAGCATACATTATTACTCAAAAATTCAACACAATAATTTGTCCTTGTTCCCTCAACAACCAGACTGTCCTATAAGTATCACCATCACCTTGGTTTTTTTCATTTCATTCTTACAACCATCTTTCTCTAACAAAAAAAACACACTCTTAGGAACTCTAAGTGTTCTTCACAATCTCAGCAAATACTCATGAAGAACTAGCTTCATGAACAACCTATAATCATCATAAGAAAGTTTGATCAAGATTATTTTCTATCTTTTCTAGTAGCTTTATCCAAGTAACTTGAGGTAGTAACCATATTCATAATCTTATTCGATTCATATTTATATAGCTATCTTATTTTGTGTTATAAAATTTTTAACAACAAGAACATAGTTTGAATGATTTCAAACCTGTTCGCAAACTAAATAGATCCTTCTAATTTGATTTTTAAAACACTTCAAAACCTGTAATATATCATATTATGACAAAATCAGATCAATCATATCTTGGCTAATTAACATAATATTTAATATATATTTACTTATGATTTGATTTTATATATTCCAGGACCACCCGTAAACAACACGAGAAGATTAATCATAAGACCTCATGATTGTACGCAACACGTCATCTGACAACACGGTACTTTATGTACGCAACACGTCATTTGACAACATGGTACCATGGGTCGAGATTAATTCTGATCAATACGAATACGATGGGGTCTTTATTTATTTTATTGAGCAACTAATTGTGGACCATTAACAACAGACTGCTAACTACGGACTAAGAAAATATTAAAAGCATTATAAGTATATATATATATGTAACGATTACTTGAAAAGAAAATATGTTGATATATTATATATATGGTTAGGTTCGTGATATCTATCGGAGACCAAGTCGAGTTAAATACCTTCAAGGAAAAGGTGAGTATATAGTCCCACTTTTAAACTCTAAATATTTCGGGATGAGAATACATGCATTTTATGATTTATGTTATGGACACAAGTGATTAAAAATATATATTCTACGTTGAGTTGTACCACTGGCATACTTCCCTGTAACTTGGTAACTATTATTTACATGAGGTATTGTAAACGCGAATCCTGTTGATAGATCTATCGGGCCTGACAACCCCAACCGGACTGGACGACCAGTATTCAACGGTTGCACAGTACTTCGTTTCGGTAACTACACTTGGTACGGTGTAGTAAGATTTCATAATAAAGGGAATATGCGACATTGATTAAATGTTAAGTATGGTTATCAAGTGCTCAACAACTTAGAATATTTTTATTAAAACGTTTATACATGAAATCTTGTGGTCTATATTTATAACGCTACCGGCATTAAACCTATATCTCACCAACTTTATGTTGACATTTTAAGCATGTTTATTCTCAGGTGATAACTAAAAGCTTCCGCTGCAACATGTTGAATTTAAGCAAGATCTTGAGTATGCATATTTGTGTCAAAAATAAAACTGCATATCGGAGGATTTGTAATGTAAAATATGTTGGAGGTCGTATTGTTATTATCACATGTAAAGTTTGTAAGTCTAAGATTATCGCTAAACGATAATCATTATTAAGTTGTTTAAACCTTGTATTTGTAATAAAAGCTATGGTTTGTATTGTAAAAACGAATGCAGTTTTTGAAAAATGTCGCATATAGAGGTCAATACCTCGCGATGAAATCATATGTTATTGTATTCGTCCTTATGGTTAAAGGTCGGGTTATGACATCACCGGACCCGAGGTAGTCCACAAAACAACAGAGAAGATTGCTCAGATTCAAGTGAGACTCAAGACTGCCCGCGATCGTCAAAAGAGTTATGCTGACCGTAAATGTAAAGACTTTGAATTCAACGTGGGTGACCGTGTAATGTTGAAGGTTGCACCTTGGAAAGGTGTGATTCGTTTTGGAAAGCGCGGAAAGATAAACCCACGATATATTGGTCCTTTTGAAATCTTGGAACGTGTTGGACCCGTTGCATACCATTTGGATCTACCAGCACAATTAAGTTCAGTTCATCCTACTTTTCATGTATCGAATTTGAAGAAGTGTCTTGCTGAACCGGAACATGTCATACCTTTGGAGGAACTTACGATTGATGACAAACTCTACTTCGTGGAAGAGCCTGTTGAAATTATGGACCGTGAGGTCAAAACTTTGAAACACAACAAGATTCTGATCGTCCGAGTACGGTGGAATGCCAAACGAGGACCCGAGTTTACCTGGGAGCGAGAGGATCAAATGATGCAGAAGTATCCTCACCTTTTCCCAACTCCTCCATCTACCTCAGCTTAAAATTTCGGGACGAAATTTTCTTTAAAAGGTGGGTAATGTAACGACCCTAGATTTTCCAACGTTTAATTAATAATGTTTATTATTAATGCTTGTGTGTTAATGAATGTATTTTATACGTTTACTTGTTATCATACTTGACTTTACATGGCCCGACACGTCTTTGTGACACGCGTACTTTTCTCGAATAATATTTAGAATATTATTTACATTCATGATTAATTTTTATTAATCATTTTTTATTAACTAAGGTTACTAGTTAATTACTTGGGCTTTAATTGGATTAATTTGTTAATTACTTGAACTTGGGCTTTTATTAATGTTAATGGACTTAGAAGCCCACCCTACATCCTTAATGGACTAATTAGCCCATCTTATTATGCAAGTATTACTTTGAGATGGAACTATATTAATTAACTTGTCTGGAATCTAGTTACTACACAATTACACCATGTCCCCATGCAAACACACCTTATTACCATCTTTTTGAGCTAAATACATGAAGAGACTAGTGGGCTTTTCCCTTCCTCTTGATCCCTTGACCGTCGGCATTAGTAGGCCTTGGAGAGTGTTTTGTTTTCAAATTTTGGTGACTTATGTACTAGTAACTCATCCCATTTCTCACACACTTCATTCCATACTTTCATTTTTCTCTCATTCTCTCTCAAATTTTGTAAGTAACAAGTTTACTTTTCTCTTCTTTTTCTCTTGTAAAAACCGAACCTACACACATGAACATCATCATCATTCACTTGTTTAAGTTACTTATTCTTTGTTGTGATTTATTTACTTGTTGTTGTAGTTGTTACTTACTAGTTATTAAGAACCAAACTCTCTAGTTTGTTCTTCATTTTATCTTGTTCATACAAGAACATACAAGAACATAAACTTTTTGGTTTATGTTCTACACTTAATGCTTTGAAGGATTGAAAGTTCATGAGTTGTAAAATCATTACTTGTGTTCATGTTTGTAAACTTAAAGTTTACTTTCTTAAGGATCTAAGCTTTGGCTTGAATCTTTCCAAGTATGAACAACCATGAACATAATACTTGTAGATGTAATTTATTTCTTCATTTTATACATGTATCAATTCGTGTTTTGGTTAAATGGTCAAGTATTACAAGTTAATCTTGATCTCATACTTTCTTGAACTAAAAGCTAACTTTATAAGTTCAAGAACATGGAAGTTTAACTTACTAGTTACAACTTCACATACTTATAAAAGATCTAAGTTTCTATAGTTTATGGTCTACTTATTTTGTCATAAATAAAAGCTTGAAAGCTTACATATACTTTACAAGATGAAAATCTAAGTTTTATAGCTTATGGTTTCATTAAAGTAAAGATTCAAGTGTTATTACTTAGGATTTAACTTAATAACTTTAGATCTAGACTTTTGGGTCTTGGATCTTCAAGATCAAACTAAGAACTATGTTCTACAACTTAAGATCTTGATTAGTTAGTTTACTTTCAAGTTTGTAGCTTAATATTACTTTTAGAGTTCATGTATGTGTCGGATCTAAGATCTTGATGTAACTTTGGTTCATCAAACTACTTGCAACACTTAATTGAGTTGTGCTACTTATCTTAGACTTACACTTGTGTTATGATGGTCAAAACTTGGTAAATATGATGTAAACACATCAACAAGTTGTACACTTGAAGCTATATGCATCAAGGATGAGAACTGTGATGAACGTCAAGCACCAAGAACCCACCGGAACACACTGTTTACTGTTTTCTGGAATTGATCAGAATACTTGGGCTACTGTAAAGTTTATTTTCAGTTATCTCTGCTCGAGTAGATAATTTTTTGTTTAAGACTTGTCTTAATCCGAGTTACGGTTTAGGATCGATGGCCCTCCGAACGTCACTATGTCCTTTTAACGTTGTGCTGAAAAAATTCTGACCTACTCGCACTTAAACCGTCGCCACGGTCAAACGAAGACGAGTTTGGTTCTGGAATATTTAAAGCAACTAAAGGACTTATATACGGAGCCATGGCCACTGGTCTCACCTTATTTCAGTAGGTATAGAGGCCGTGGTGACTGATCGAAGTCAGCCTTTGTTTTAAACTCTTTTCTAGAACGAAACTTACTTTATACTTTTGTTTGATGATGAATGATGATGACCCTTAAGACCTAATTTACATATATTTAAACCTATTGGGATGATTTACTGACTTAGTAATATTTGACTTAGGTTTAGGACTTTCCGGACCTACATACTTGCTTACTTCCCGACTCAACTTTACTACTACTTTACCACTGTGAGTTATAGCATCCCTTTTTACTTTAACTATTTTGGGAACTGAGAATACATGCGCATTTTATGTTTTACATACTAGGCACGAGTACTTAAACTTATATATGTGTGGGTTATACAACGGCATAAACATTCCCTTTAGCTCAGTAACGTTTAGTCTTTGGTTTTTGAACCGGTGAACGCGAATCTTAGATATGGATCCATAGGGTTTGACATCCCAACTCGGGCTAGTAGCGCTAGCATTTAACGGGTGTTTAATACTTCGTAAACATACGCACTCGCCAAGTGTACATTCAGGGGGTTATAAATGTTAAGTTAGTTACCAAGTGCCCACGGTTAAACATATACTTTATCATACTGTTTTGAAACGCTCTTTGTGGCACTGAAATCTCGTGGCCTACCTTACGTTACTGTTATACTTAAACTATAGCTCACCAACCTTTATGTTGACGTTTTTAAGCATGTTTTTCTCAGGTGCTTAAGGTTGCTTCTGCTGTTGTACTAGTCTTGCTGTAGACACCCGCTGCTTTAGAGATGTCACCGCATGAACGTTTATCTTGCATTCATAAACATTATTATTTTTGAAATTATGATTTGTAACGACCTAAGGGTCACGCACTATTATCCTTGCTTCTATTCATAGAAGCATACTTTTGATGTAAAACATTCGACGTTAGTTATGACATCACCTTTTATCATGAATGCAAACTTGTTTTGAAAACGCATATAGTGTTTGACCTTGTAATAATCCTATTGTTGATGGTCCGTACATGTTGATTTAGTACGGGGCGTCACAGAGGGCGTCTGTTGGATTTTCTGATTGCTGGAAAGGAAAATCATGGATAGATGGTGAAATCCTGTACGAGAGTGATCATTGACATATGTGTTCGGGATTGGACATGCCTACAATGATCGGTGAGGCGGTGTAGTCTCATGAAGAATCATATAATTGAATAGTGGCATACTTCAATTGGTCTTCTGGTGTAAGAAGATGATCTTCGTGTTAGAAGATGGTGGCGGTAGAAATCGAGAGATGACCCAAGCTAGCAACGGAGATTATATTATTACTGATAATGCTAAAAACGAACATATATTCCATAGCATTATCCCTCAAGAAAGACAAGCTTTTAGTTGCAATTGTTCTATTTACAAGTGATATTCGTTTAAATAATAAAAGGTGAAGACAAAAGACAGATTCGACGATTTGAAGACGCAAACGACCAAAAAGCTAAAAAGTACAAAGTACAATCAAAGTGGTTCAAATTATTGATGAGAAACGTCTCAAAATTACAAGAATACAAGACGCAAAACGTAAAATACAAGATATTAAATTGTACGCAAGGACTTCGAAAATCCGGTACCGGGACCAGAGTCAACTCTCAACGCTCGACGCAACGGATCTAAAATTACAAGTCAACTATGCACATAAATATAATATAATATATATATAATTACTTAAAATTATATATATATTATATATATATATATATATTTATAAAAGTGTCGGCAAACTATTGAACCTGTGAATGTTAGCTGAGAATTACGGCCATGCGATCGCATGGCTTCGAAGAGGAAAACTCATGCGATCGCATAAGCTCCAGTAGCAGGCCACACTTCTATAAATTGAAGTTTTCTGGCTGAACCTCAACACACCTTTTTCTCTATCTCTCAATCTCACGTATATATATATATATATATATATATATAATTTTAATTTTAATTTTAATTTTAATTTTAATAATAAGGTTATGTTAGCGAATGTTGTAAGGGTGTAAGTCGAAATTCTGTCCGTGTAACGCTACGCTATTATTAATCATTGTAAGTTATGTTCAACCTTTTTAAATTATTGTCTCGTAGCTAAGTTATTATTATGCTTATTTAAGCCGAAGTAATCGTGATGTTGGGCTAAATATTAAAGACGGGGTAATTGGGCTTTGTACCATAATTGGGGTTTGGACAAAAGAACGACACTTGTGGAAATTAGACTATGGGCTATTAATGGGCTTTATATTTGTTTAATTAAATGATAGTTTGTTAATTTAATATAAAGATTTACAATTGGACGTACCTATAAATAATCATATACACTCGATCGGACACGATGGGCGGGATATTTATAAGTACTAATAATCGTTCATTTAATCGGACACGGGAATGGATTAATAGTTAATGGACTTATTAAAACAGGGGTGAATTATGTACAAGGACACTTGGCGTAATTATAGTTAAGTCGCCAATTAATTGGAATATTTGACTTCGGATATAAGGATAATTTGACGAGGACACTCGCACTTTATATTTATGACTGATGGACTGTTATGGACAAAAACCAGACGAACATATTGAATAATCCAGGACAAAGGACAATTAACCAATGGGAATAAACTAAAATCAACACGTCAAACATCATGATTACGGAAGTTTAAATAAGCATAATTCCTTTATTTCATATTTAATTGCACTTTTAATTATCGCACTTTAATTTATTGTCATTTTATTTATCGTACTTTTTAATTATCGCACTTTAATTTATTGTCATTTTATTTATCGCACTTTTATTTATCGCAATTTCATTATCGTTATTTACTTTACGCTTAAAATTAAGTTATATTTATTTTTAATATTTTACATTAGGTTTTAACTGCGACTTAAGTTTTAAAATTGACAAACCGGTCATTAAACGGTAAAAACCCCCTTTTTATCATAATAATACTATTTATATATATATTTATATATTTACAAATATAGTTTTAAAAATATAGCGTTAAACTTGGCTAGTTCCCTGTGGACGAACCGGACTTACTAAAAACTACACTACTGTACGATTAGGTACACTGCCTATAAGTGTTGTAGCAAGGTTTAAGTATATCCACTCTATAAATAAATAAATAACTTGTGTAAAAATGTATTATATTTAATAGTATTTCCTAGTAAAATATAAACTATTTTGTACCCCTTCGCTTTAACATCAAGTATTTTTGGCGCCGCTGCCGGGGAGCTGCTTAAACGCCGGAAGCGAAACGATACATATATATATATATATATATATATATATATATATATATATATATATATATATATATATATATATATATATATATATATAAAAGATTCTTAGTTTACTTTTGTAAAAATACGCTTTTGTAAAAATACATTTTAATTAAAAAAATACAAAAATATAAAAAGAAAAATATCTATATATTTATTTTTAAGAATTTGTTCAAAATATAAAAAAATTAAAAAGTTTGTATTTTCTTTTAGTTACAAAAAACTAATAGGTAGTTTTTTTTTTTTTTGTAAAAATATAAGTTTTTTTTATTTATCTTATATAAATACTTTATATATTTATAAAACAGAAAATTAAAAACAGAAAAAAAAATAATAAGTAAAAGTTTACGGGCCTGACACTGTTGCATTCCAGACTTGTGGCCCGGATCCAAGAGTCATGTGATCGCATGGCTTGTATGAACAAAACTCATGCGACCGCATGAGCAGCCCTAACACGCTGGTCTGAACCTGCAGGCAGCATTAATTACGGTTTATTATTAATTATTATTAATATTAAACCCTAATTAGGGTTAGTATATTATATTAATTAATTTTAGATTTAATTAATTTGTATTATTTAGTTTAAATTAGTTTTATTAGTTATAAAAATTAATACTTTTACAAATAACTAATATAAAAATAATATTTTATAAAAATTGTACTTTTTACAACTTTAAGTTTATTTTTATATTTTGTATCTTTTTTATTTATTTTAGCGTAATTTTTGTATTTTCGCTCGTAAATTAGTTTTAATATAGTATTTGCCATAGTTATTTTTATTTCTAGACTCTTAGGCTTTGCCGTAAAATCCCTTAAGTACTTTTTCTATAGACTAAGATTTAGTTGCTTTAGAATTTTGCGACGCCGTTTTTAGATTTTAGTACCTTTTTAAGTTATTTCCGTTTTGGATATATAATTTCTTTTAAGCTTTAATACCTTTAGACGCAACTTTTAATTTTTAGTTTTTAGACTCTTAAGTTTCGACGCGCTACTTTCTTTTTATTATTTTTTGACCTTTTATTTTTCGACGTTTTCCGACGCGCTCTTTTTCTTTCTTATTTCACGACGCTCTAGTTTTTAGGATATAGAATTTTCTATTTCTTCTCTAAAATTTCTTTAAACTTCAACGAAAAATTATTTTAAGCGGTTAAATTGATAGACATCCAAAATTTTCTGGTTCGAAGTAATAGTTGGATTTGTTAGTGGCGAGTTGTGGGCTTCCGATTTAAAGGGTCCTGGCTACCTGCTGCATCTATTGGCTATTCGAAACGTGGGCAAAATCAGAAAAGTCTATTAATTTGATAACTTATATAATTTTTATCTTTTATAACTAATAGGATATTCAGTGAATGCACCGAGCAAAACGTTCACCACCTTTCGTACATTCACCACCTGTAACTCGATCAAGACATCTAGCCAATATTCTCGCCGTTGATTTTTCTTTAGAATCGTCATCTAGTCGACCAAGTACTCTAATTCAAATTTCCGATAATCTATTTTTTGAACCCGACTTCACAATTGAGAAACCGGAGGATATTTGTAAAGACCCATCCTAATCCATCCGGACGTAGTCCATATCGATTATAAACGATTCACAACAGTTGATTACATCGCGAGGTACTTGATTTCTATATGATACATTTTACAAACATTGCATTCGTTTTGAAAAGACAATCTTTCATTACATCTAAAGTTGACGACATTCATACCATTTCATAACATATCTTACTATAATTGATTTAATAATAATCTTGATGAACTCAATGACTCGAATGCAACGTCTATTGAAATATGTCATGAATGACTCCAATTAATATCTCTAAGATGAGCAAAAGCACAGCGGAAGATTTCTTTCGTACCTGAGAATAAACATGCTTTAAAGTGTCAACCAAAAGGTTGGTGAGTTCATTAGTTTAACATAAATAATCATTTCATAATTTTAATAGACCACAAGATTTCATATTTCCATTTCTCATAAACATACGTCCCATGCATAGAGACAAAAATATCATTCATATGGATTGAACACCTGGTAACCGACATTCACAATATGCATATAAGAATATCCCCATCATTCCGGGATCCTCCTTCGGACATGATATAAATTTCGAAGTACTAAAGCATCCGGTACTTTGGATGGGGCTTGTTGGGCCCGATAGATCTATCTTTAGAATTCGCGTCAATTAGGGTGTCTGTTCCCTAATTCTTAGATTACCAGACTTAATAAAAAGGGGCATATTCGATTTCGATCATTCAACCATATAATGTAGTTTCACGTACTTGTGTCTATTTTGTAAATCATTTATAAAAATTACGCATGTATTCTCAGCCCAAAAATGTGATGACCCGAAAATTTTTGACTTATTTAAACCAATTCTCTATACGATTTATTATTTTAACACGCTATACAAAGTCTGTTAGATTGAGTCTCAAAATTTTAGAACTGTTTCATATATACAATTACCTTTAATTACTCTCGACGATTCATGAACAATTATATGTATGTATATATATATGTACAAGTAAAAACGACTTTCCTACAGTAAAACCCTATTTGCTACAGTAAAAATTACTTTGCTACAGTAAAACACAATTTGCTACAGTAAAACACTATTTGCTACAGTGAAACCGTATTTTGCTACAGTGCTACAGTGAAAACGAGTTTACTACAGTGATTTGCAACAGTGAAACACTATTTGCTACAGTAAAACACTATTTGCTGCAGTAAAACACTATTTGCTACAGTAACACTATTTGCTACAGTAAACACTATTTGATGTCGATGAACTAGCAAACAAAAACAGAAAAGGCGGCCATGCGATTGCATGGCAAAAACACTGAAAACTCATGCGATCGCATGAGCTACAGTAAATCGAAAAGTACTATAAAAGGTCAGTTTTGCTCGACGAATTTTTCATAATAATTTCTTTACGTAAATTTTATATTTATAATTATAATTATAATTTTAATTTTAAGTTTAATAATAATAAAGTATATTCGAGGGTATTTTTAATTCGGGTTTCAAACCGTTTTAAAATAAGGAAATTTTGGGTATTGTTCAGGGTATTGTTCTTGAATCCAAGACCAACCATACAGTCGTCTACCATCATTACGTCTACGCAATTTGCCTACAATATTGAATCGCAATATTAAACTGTGAGTTATAGTCTCCCTTTTTAAATACTTTAAATATTTTTGGGCTGAGAATACATGCAATTTATTTTAAACGCAATAAGACACAAGTACATACAAAATTCTACACTGAGTTAAACCGAAAATCCCTTAGCTTTGGTAACTAGTAGCTGCCAGTACATAGGATATGGACTGGTGGGCGCGAATAATTGTATATGGATCCATAGGGCTTGACATCCCCGTCCGAGCTAGAGCGCTAGCCTTTTAACGGACGTATGTTATTTGAGTTTAAGACACGTTGGTTTGCGTGTATTAAAACGAATGGGGTAATTATCACTATAGCGTTAAGTTTAGTTACCAGGGTGCTCTGTTACGTAGAATCTATTGATAAACTTTTGATGAAATCTTGTGGTCTATCTTTATACATGTTTATGACTCGAGCAATTAAACCTATAACTCACCAACATTCGTGTTGACTTTTTAGCATGTTTTATTCTCAGGTCCTTAGAATGCTTCCGCTGTGATGTGCTTGTTGCCTGCATGGAGTCTCTCATGCTTTGTACAAAGTTTATTGCATTCAAAATAAAACTGCGTTGTGTAATAAATAATTGGACTGTGATGTCAACCTATAAATTAAAGACTTATGTATTTCGGGGTTTTGCTTATATCTAAGCACTTGCCCACATGTTTATAACTTTCTATGTTTAGAAAGTCACTTATTTTAATGAATGCAATATTTTATCAAAACGTATCATATAGAGGTCAAAACCTCACTGTGGAATCAATGATTAACGTGCCGCGTCAATAGCGATTTTGACGGGTCGTTACAAAAAATATAAAGGGTAAAAAGGCAAATGAAACTCACGCAAAATCAGTTTTAGTATTTGTATTCATTTCATAAAACAGTTATAAAACAGCGCATGTATTCTCAGTCCAAAAATGTAAATTGCAAAGCAATTAAAAAGGGAGCAATGAAACTCACCATACTGTATTTCGTAGTAAAAATACATATAACATCATTGAACAAGTGTAAGGTTGGCCTCGGATTCACGAACCTATATCATTTATATATTTATTAATATACATTGTTGTAATCGAAAAAATATATTATTATTAGTGATGTAATTCATTTATATAGTAGATTAATAAGTTTTATTATATATATTTTTCATTTTATATATAGATATATTAATATAGTTAAATTATGTGTATTAAATATATATTTATATATAATCTTTATTTTTATACTTATAACTTTAATAATGTCATTAATACTTTTAATTTCATAATTGTAATTATCTTAATAATAATGATATAGATAATACTGATAACAATAACAATGATAATTTTAGCAAAAATAATACTTCTAATAATAGTGGAAATTTTTAATAGTTTTATTAGAAATTACAGTAATCGAATAGTATTACAAATATTAATGTTTATTTGATAAATTGATTAATGATACTTTGTAATATTAATAATAGTAATGATAATACTAACAATTTAAGAAAATGTTACTAATAATAATATTTATAATGATAACTTATATTATGTACATAATAATGATAATAATAATAATAATAATGATTATAATTATATTAATAATACATATATAATATTAGTAGTAATAATAATAATAATAATAATAATAATAATAATAATAATAATAATAATAATAATAATAATAATAATAATAATAATAATAATAATAATAATAAAAGAAATAAAAGGCTACCTTAACAAGCTTTAAAAAGAAATTGATGTCCCAGCTAGGAATTGAACCCGAGACCACTCACTCATCTAGCAACACCCCACACCACTCCTCCATCTCTGTTTTTCTAATCTATTATACAAACTTAATTTACTTAACCCGTAAACTATTCAGCCCAACAGAAAAATCATTAGTTCATGGCCTAACAGAGAATACCCAGCCCAACAGATGTTACCCGGCCCAACAGTTTTAATAATTCTCGGCCCAAGGAAAAAAAAATAATATAACTTTGGCCTAATCCAATTTCATAAACCCAATAACACTTTGAATTAAATTGGCTCGATGGGATTTTTGGTGATGTGGTGTCTGGAACAAAAGAAACTCATCATCATCATTTTTCATATCATTATCAACATCATTTTCTTAATCTATAACTAATATACATGCGGCATCATCATCATCAATCATCAATATCATTATACACCACCATCATCATAATCATCACTAATCCTATCCTAATCATCATTATAAATTCATCAACTTATTCTATAGTGAATGTATCTATCTTTTTCATGGTGACTTAGGTAGGGAAACAAAGTGGGATTTTGGTTTGGTTTCATTCGGCTGCAACAAAAAAAATAAAAATACTCAGGTCGTCATCATCATTCATAGAATTATTAACTATCATCATCATCTTATCATAATCGAGCATCATCTTCTCAATATCTCTTACACTAACATCATCATAGATAACACATCATAAGTCTTTTGTTTCTGTTTCGCTGTTGTAACAGGAAGTGGAGACAGAAAAGTAGCGAGCAGCAATAATATCAGCAATATATCATCCATGTATCATCCCATCATCAATTTATCTTCATTTCCATCATATTAGTCCAGCAGGAACAAAGTTGGGTCGGCCCAATATCAATTTAAAGTTGTTGCAGCCCATTACTAAAACGAATCCAGATATAGTTCCCATTTAATTATTTGATTCGATGATGTAGTGGTATGAAACAGATTAAAGAATACGCATGCTATTAAAATAAGGCAAGTGGGTTCATTTTACTCAAAGATGTAGGCCAATAAGGAAAGGAAACACACACAAAAAAAACACCGACCTGGTTCTCATATTTCAATTCATAACTCACTTGATAATAGTTATTAATTTGTTGAAGGTTTGTAATGGCTTTTGAACCCGGCAATCCAACAAAAACAGAAGGAAAACAAAAGTTAATATCAGCGGATACAGGTGGTGGTTTACAGTGGTATTGGGTAATAGAAGGTGATGGTTCATTCGTAGAGAGAGAAGAGAAAGAATGAAGAGGGAGAAAGTAAAAGAAGGTGATGGATGGGGATGAGTTTCACGATGGTTGTTGTTCATGAGTAACAGGAACAAGGAAGTGTTGAAAGATGGAGGATTATTGGTGATGCTTTGATGTGAAGATGGTTGTGGTGATCAATAGTCGACGACAGATACAAAGAAAAAAAAATGATGAGCGGTAAGAATAGAGGGAAAAAAATATGTTTATTGTATTTCTGTTTTGATTTCCAATTAGCAGTGGTGGATAACAGTTATACAATTGATAGTGATTAGTTTAGATGAATAATGGAAGCATCATACATATTTGTTACTTAGTAAGAGTGGTCGACAAAGAATCTCCCAACAGAGAAGAAAGGACATGGAGCAAAAGAAATAAAATAAAAATATCAGGTTTGATGTCGATTGCTAACAAGAGTTTTGGATATGTCTGATTGAATTCGATTCTTTTTACAAGATCATAGATAAGAGAAGATCCTTGGATTGTGATGTTAAACAGAATACAGCTTTATCTGTATATTTATACGTATAATTTAGTATTTATGTATGTATACTTGTATTTCATATATGCATATGTAATTACGTATATATCTGCATTTGTATCCTTATATATCATTATATATGTATATATATATTTATTTGTGTATTAATTAAATAAAGAAACAAAATAATATTCATTATATAAACATTAGTATTTCATATTAATTTTATTAATAATCATGAAACTAATAGTAATAATAATAGAAGTAATAATGATAATAATGTTAATAATTAATAATTATAATTATATTTCTAATAATCTAACTTACTAATAATAATAATAATAACATTAATGATAATATCAAAATAAAACTAATGAAAAACGTAATAATAACAATAATTTGAAGTGAAGATAATAATAATAATAATACAAATAATACTTTATAATGATATTACTAATAATAACTTTAATAACAACAATATATATATTTCTTATTATATTTCAAATTATTATTATATATCCATATATTCAAATATATATGTATTTAATTACAATAGTAGTTCGTGAATCGTCGTGAGCAGTCGGGGTTTAATGAATGTAAGACAGCAGTTCAAAATTTTTGAGATTCTACATTATAGACTTTGCTTATCGTGTCGAGATCATATAAAGATTAAGTTTAAATTTGATCGGAAATTTCCGAGTCACTACAATATTCAGGGATAATTCAGAGATCCTGAACCATTAATCTTTCCTCCAGAACCACCAATCATTCAAACAGAGATTGTCGAGGAACAACCCATTAAATCAGAATCCTCTAGTGATTCAGATTTAACAAATTCAATCATGGAAAATCTGGAACCTCTAAGTATGGAAGACCGAATGAGAGCTAAACGCACTGGCCAAGGTCACGCAATTACTCAACCTGACATTAATGCGCCAGATTATGAAATCAAAGGACAAATCCTACACATGGTAACTAATCAGTGCCAATTTAGTGGTGCACCGAAGGAAGATCCAAATGAACATCTTCGTACCTTTAATAGGATCTGTACTCTATTTAAAATCAGAGAAGCGGAGGATGAACAGATATATCTCATTTTATTTCCCTGGACTTTAAAGGGAGAAGCCAAAGATTGGTTAGAATCGTTACCTGAAGGGGCGATTGATACATGGGACGTCTTAGTTGAAAAATTTCTTAAACAATTCTTTCCGGCATCTAAAGCCATAAGACTTCAAGGAGAAATTGTTACATTCACACAAAAGCCAAACGAAACTCTATATGAAGCATGGACAAGATTTGGAAAGTTATTGAGTGGATGTCCGCAACATGGTTTAGACACTTATCAAATAGTACAAATATTCTACCAAGGATGCGACATCACTACAAGAAAAGACATCGATATAGCAGCTGGTGGTTCCATTATGAAGAAAACCGCAACTGACGCTTACAAAATTATTGATAACACTGCTTCCCACTCACATGAGTGACATCGAGAAAAAGATATCGTTAGATCATATAAAGCAGCTAGAGCCGATTCTAGCCATGACTTAGATTCCATTTCCGCAAAGATAGATGCTGTCGAGAGACGAATGGAAAAGATGACTAAAGATATTCACTCAATACGAATTAGTTGTGAGCAGTGTAGAGGACCACATTTGACAAAATATTGTCTCAGTATTGAACAAACAATGGAACAAAGAGAGAATGTTTCATACATGAACCAAAGGCCTGGAAATAATTATCAGAATAATTATCAACCGCCAAGACCAATCTACAATCAAAACCAGAATTATAATCGAAATGTTCCATACAACAACCAACAAGGTCCTAGCAATCAATAAGTATCTAATAATACTTACAATCAGCAAAGACCTATTTTTCAAAACAAAACACCACAAACCGATGATAAAAAGCCAAATTTAGAAGATATGATGTCGAAGCTAGTTGAATCTCAAACGCAGTTTTTCACATCTCAGAAACAAACCAATGAACAAAATGCTCAAGCATTTAGAAATCAACAAGCTTCTATTCAAAATTTGGAACAAGAAGTAAGTAACCTAGTGTAGAAACCCGAACTAATCCATCCGGACAAAGTCCATATCGATTATAAACGAATTACAATAGTTGATAACATCGCGAGGTACTTGACCTCTATATGATTCATTTTACAAATGTTGCATTTATTCTCTAAAGACAATCTTTCTTTACATCAAGTATGACATGTACACCTATCATTTCATAATATCCAATTGACCTAATCTGCCATTTACTTAATAATAATCTCTAATGATCTTCAATGACTTGTATGCAACGTCTTTGAATCATAGCTTAAATGGTCCCAAATAGTATCCTTAATATGAGCTAATGCACAGCGGAAGACTTAATTCGTACCTGAGAATAACATGCTTTAAAACGTCAACATAAAGTTGGTGAGATATATAGGTTTAATGCTAGCAGCGTTATAACTATGGACCACAAGATTTCATGTAAACATTATAATAAAAATATTCTAAGTGGTTGAGCACTTGGTAACCATACTTAACACTTAATCACGTCGCATATTCCCTTTATTATGAAATATTACTACACTGTACCAAGTATAGTCACGAAACGAAGTACTGTGCAACCGTTGAATACTGGTCGTCCAGTCCGGTTGGGGTTGTCAGGCCCGATAGATCTATCAACAGGATTCGCGTTTACAATACCGCTGTAAATAACAGTTACCAAGCTACAGGGAAGTATGCCAGTGGTACAACTCAACGTAGAATATATTTTTCAGTTACTTGTGTCCATAACGTAAAACATAAAATACATGTATTCTCATCCCGAAATATTTAGAGTTTAAAAGTGGGACTATATACTCACCATACTGTATTTCGTAGTAGAAATACATATAATATCATTGAACAAGTGTAAGGTTGGCCTCGGATTCACGAACCTATATCAATTATTTATCAAGTAATATTAACACATATACTAATAGTAAACAAATAATATTATAATTAATAATATTTTATAAAAACTTATGTAATGTTAATGTATTATAGTATACGTAATAAATATATTTTATATAAAATATTTATTTGTTTTAAAATAATAATAATGATAATCTTAATAATAATGTAAATGGTAATAATAAAAATATAATAATAATAATAATAATGATATTAAAATTAGAAATGATACTTGTAATATTAATGACAAAAATGATAATTTAATTAAAAATGGTATTTTTTAATAAAAATGTTAATTTTTAAAATGATAATTTTAATATTGATATTAGTTTTGATAATAAAATGATAGTTTTTAACAATAATAATAACAATAATAATAAAAATAATAAGAATAATAATAATAATATTTATAATGATACTTATGTTACTAATAATAATAATAATAATAATAATAATAATAATAATAATAATAATAATAATAATAATAATAAAAGTAAAAGAAATTAGGTATACCCTTTTAAAATCTGTCCTAAAAGAATTGTCAAAGACCAGGCTCGAACTCACGACCACTTCCTTAAACTCAAACACCTAACCCATTACTCTCCTTTTATCTTTGTGTATTATACCCGAATTACAATTATATAAGCAACCCGTCTGTTAACTTCTTCTTCTCGATCACTTTCTCAATTGGGTCACAACCCAATTATGATTTACGGCCCAAGAGGTATATAATCACGTAGCCCAGCAAACAAATAAATAAGCCAACGTAATTGATATGGGTTTTATGAACCTATTTAACAAAACCAATTAATCTTGGTGATTGGCTTACGGTTCATTAACAGGAACGTAGGTTTAGTAGCAGCAATAATAAACAGTATCGTCATCTTAAACTTCTTACCAGGTGACGGCTTATCCAACTCTAACGGAACTTTAACCTTTTCGTGCAAACAGGCTTTGAATTTTGTAAGACAATTTATCTAAACCTTAGTGATTCAGCAACAAACACTGCTACTAATCTAAAGAAAACTCTTGTCGCGTGTTAGTTTGGGTGGTGATGATTTTTCGGTTCAAAACAGGAAACAAATAGAGGTGACGGTTTATAGAGTTAGAGGTGGTGATGACTTGTTGGGTTTGCTTCGATAGATCAACAGGAAGTAGCGGTAGCATGATCAAAAGACATAGTAGTAGCGGCAGGTCGTTAATTTGGTGATAGTCTTAATATAGGATTCAAAGGACAGTAGCAAGAGGAAGAAGAAGGTGTGGCGATGGTGAGGTGGTGGAGCAAGGTGGTGACCGATCGAGGGTTGGATATAGGTGGTTCTGTAGATAGAAAGGAGGGTGATTAAAGTGGGTTTGAATAGAGGTGGCCGGGTTGTTTGTGGTGATTATCGATGGCGGGGGTGAAGGGTGTTATGGTGTGGCAGATGGTGGTTGCGAATAAGTAGCAGTAACAACACTTGATATCATAAGTGTTGGTGTGGATAACTGGAGAGGAAGGTAGAGATTGAGGTGGTGAAGTGATGTGGGTTCACGAAATAAATAAAAAAATTTGAAGAAGGTGATGGTGGTTGTCTACGGTGGTGAGGATGATGACGGTGATTGCTTCTATGGTGATACCGATGGTTGTGCTCATGGTTTGGGATGATGACGGCACAAGACAAGGAAGCAAGGAGTAAAAGATGGTTGATGAATTTCTATCTATCCATCTCTCAGCCTATATTTATATATAATTTATAATATTTCTAATATTAAATTATAATAATAATTATATGATAAGATGGGGTCACAAGAATTGCATTTGGAAACAATAATTAACCAGCTCATTAATCATTTACATATTTCAACGGATGTAGATCCTATATAACTCTGCCGACACTTAATTTTCCCCTTTGATGAATCAGTGGCGGATAAAAGTCTTCAGAAAAATCCTAAAATTTTAAATTAAATATCTTTATTTATTTCAATCTTTTAGGGTGTAAAATTGGTCATTAATTATATACAATTATTTAAATAAAAATTAAATTAATTATGAGCTTCGAACCCTAAGTAAAAATACTAAATGTTAAAATTAATCAAATAGATTCTAATTATATATATATATTTTTTAACAAAGCTATAATTCGCATAACTTATTTTCAACTCATATCTCATAATATTCATATATTTAAATATATGTGTACCTATTTATAAATAATGGTTCATGAATCGTCAGGCTTGGTCAAAGGGTAACTAATTATCCAAATAGAGATTTCAAACTTTCTAGACTCAACATTACAGATTTTGCTTATCGTGTCAGAAACATATAGAGTTTGAGGTTTAAATTTGATCGGAAATTTCCGGGTCGTTACAGTACCCACCCGTTAAAAAAATTTCGTCCCCGAAATTTGATAGAGGTTGTCATGGATAACAATAGGAATGTTTTCATGACGAATATGAGGTGATAATGGAGTTTTATCATTATTAAATAATGTAGATAAAACGTTTCGATTACGTGAAGAATATAAGTGAGGCTATTGCAAAAGAGTGAGATGAGTAAAAATATATCCATTTAACCGCTGACGTAGTTATGATTGATTTCCGGGATTTAAGGGATTTAAAGAAAATCTTACGTAATAAGATTTGATTCTTCGGCAATCAGGATCTTCTTTGATTTAATGCGGCAATCTGTTCTTCTCTGTCGGATATTTCACTATAAATCTACCCCATTCGTTTCTTTATTTCCATATCTCACATCCTATTCTTTCTCCTTGATTCATACTATAAAGCATTCATCAATATGCTCCATCCTATTCTGATCCTTGATATACTCTTAATTTTCACATCTGTCATTCTTCTTTTTCATTTACTACCAGAAGAATCTATTTACTTCTACTATACTCTTGTCTTTATAGTGTTTCTAGTTCTCCCGTGTCTCTATATTGCTATCTGCATTGATGTACACGGTTTGTAATTTCTGGATGGTTGGTGGGTTTTATATCTTCCCTTATATTTCAAGGTCCTTGCTTCTGTCTTCTATAATCATTGTCATCCATAGTTAATGTTCTCTCCTAATTGCTGCGATTTTTACTACAATTTTTATTTCGGAGCTTCATTCTTTTTCTTTTCCTCCTCTTCAACTAAGCATCTCTTGTAATGGTCCGGAATTTCACACATATGGATTTTGAAATGAACATTGTTAATGATCTAAGATAGAAATGGTAATGGAACAAATTTTGATTTGTCAAATTACCAGAATATCCTGGAAAAAGACCGAATCATCAAAAAAATATTTTCTTGATATGTTTAGAGATTAGATAGATTGTAAGAGCCGTGTAACATTGCATATGATGATGGTACTGTGAATCATCACATTCCATTAGAAACTCAACATGACTTACTGTAATATAATGAAGTTGATCAAGTTTCATTATATTATACTAATTAATGCATCAGTTCCCAACACTGCTTCAGAACATTCCTATTTTAAACTCGAAGGTTGTAAAATTTAGAAACTAACACAGTTTCTTTTTTTGTTGTAACGCAGATATTACGGATAGATAAATGATCTCAGATAGGAATAGTTGTGAAAATATCTCTAGAAATATGAAAAATATATATAACGGAAGATATGAAGACATCTTATAATATCTAAGATAAGATGATGATGAAGAATAACATCTGGAAAGATTTAGAATAAAAAGTAGGGTTCTTACTAATGATTTCAGCAGGCACTGAATCGTTTGGATTCTTTGAAGTCAAACTTATTCTTTGTGATTTGTCCACAGCCTCTTTCATACTTTGCTCAACCCGTTTTTCAGTTCCAAACTTTCTCTTTTTCTGAGATTTTTCAACACAATGTACTTCATCGTCAACTTTTGACTTGTTAAAGTCGTTTACAGTTTTTGCTGCTTTATCAGCATTTCAAGAACTACTTCATAGTTCAGGGTGTTTTTCAGAAACTTCACATTTGTAGTATGAAATTCTTAGGGATAGACGTTTTAGATATAACTTGGAGAAGTTCTGCGAGATTTTCAAAATACTGATTGCGGGTTCTGCCAAAAAGATGACGATCTGCTGGTACATCTGCTGATGATGTCGTGGAATATAAAAGGTTCTCCGGTAACGACGGTGAAAGGACAACGTATATACATCGAGACTAGTCTTACTGAGAAGTCGAGATTACTTGCTGGAGCTGTGACAAAATTGGCTAATTTGGAAAGGAAATCGTAAGGTTGTTTTTGCTATTAAATGGTAAAGAATTCAACACAGGTATGTGTTAAACTAGGAATTTGGGTTCGAGAGTTTTTCAGGTGCATAACTATATGCAAAGATCTTATAGATGAGATACGGCTGGTTCGATTTCTCGGTCGAGGTGTTTTCAAAAATCATGAAATGATTTGAACACGAATTGTAACTGTCAAGGTACAAATGAGGTTTAAGATGAAATCAAGTGGCAAACTTGAAGAATTATTTAGTTTCATATGTTATAATCAATATTTTAATTCATTTTAATTGTCCAAAGTTAGCAGTCCAATAGTCCGATTGTCCAATGGTCCAATAAATTCATATATAAATTAAATATATAATATTCGAATTAATTAATACGTATCGTGACCCGTGTACCGGTCTCAGTGTCGATCACAACTCAAACCATATATATATTTTGGAATCAACTCCAACCCTGTATAGCCAACTCCCACCTTCACATATAGAGTGTCTACGGTTGTTCCGAAATATATATATAGATGGGTCGATATGATAAGTCGAAACCTTGCATACGTGTACCGTTATTTAAAATGCGTAAAATAAATATATATATATCATGACCCATTATACAACGTTTTGTCTCAGAATTAATCTGACGTATTGTTGTACATGTGTCCCGACGGTAATTAAAGTGCATAAAAGTAAATAACAGAAATTAAATGACGATAAATAAAATTGCGAGAATGTAAATTGCGATAATGTAAATTGCGATAAAATGTAATCAGTTAGCTGGGAACAGTTAGCTAGGAACAGTTAGCGTGGAATCTTAACAATATTTCAATTAATTAGTTCGTTTGTTTCTAACAAATTTTATTTGTCCAATATTTTTCTTCATTATGCCACTTGTTGGATTCTGATAGGTCAAAAATCCAATTATGAAATTTGAATGGAAATGGTTATTTTGTGGTGAGCGGATATGTATATCGGTGGTTGTAAGTAGGATAGTAAATGATCGTTGAATCAGATTCGAAGAATATACAGTGTAACTTATTAATGTGAAATCTAAATATTCCTCGGGTACTACCTACCCGTTAAAATATTTTCATCATTAACAGTTTGTATGGAAGAAATTTTAATTACAATCTTTATGAAAATATACTTGCATATATATTTTCGTCGGATGTAATCATGGATTTAATGAGTCAATAAAATATTAAACTCATTTGATTTATCGTTGATACTAGATTACATAATCTCTAAAACATTAGAGATTACATAATCATCATGTCGAATGAAAATAAATGAGGTGGATCGATATGTAAAGCAAAGATAATCGATATAGAGCGATATATAGAACGAAGATCATACTCGAAGTACAGATGGTGATATTGAGGCGTGTGATATTGATATCCGAGATACAGGTTACGATGTTGAATTTGACGACGTGGTTGTGGTTGGGGTGATAAGGGTATTGTCGACGTTGATGATGGTGATACGGTTTATGCTGCTGGTGCTGCTGCTGGTGTTTGTAACCTTCGCACCATGTTTTTCCAAAGCCGTCACTTGAGCATGTAGTTTGTTAACTTCTTATATTATGTCGGGATGATTGATGATTGAAACGAGCGGGTGAGTAAGATTTGAAATATAGGATATTATATAATCGTGACAGGATATTCTAGAAATGAGAGGGTAAATGGTTTCTCGAACAGGTTCGCCGGTAAAGCTTTCAAGTTCATCGTCAAGAGGGCAATTTGGTGAATGAGAAGGATCTTCGATGTGAAATGATTTTTCGGATGTCGGATGATATTCTAGCTATATAGAATATCTATGTATAATACCAAAGATTTCGTAAACTACAGAGAAATTTACGGCATATGTCAGGCAAGTCTACAGATGCGCTAGGATATGAATTTTGTCTATACACTATCGATGCACTAAATGCAGTAAGACGTGTCTAGACTAAAGAATGATAAGCAGGCAATTCCCTAAGGATGATAAGCAGATGGTTTCCGACTAGATATGATAAGCAAAACATTTGACATGCAGACACGGTCAAAGTCCAGACTCACTAATGTATCCTAATAACTTATCGGTTAGACACACTAATGCAGACCTGGTTCGCTAAGACCACCGCTCTGATACCAACTATAGAAACCCGAACTAATCCATCCGGACAAAGTCCATATCGATTATAAACGAATTACAATAGTTGATAACATCGCGAGGTACTTGACCTCTATATGATTCATTTTACAAATGTTGCATTTATTCTCTAAAGACAATCTTTCTTTACATCAAGTATGACATGTACACCTATCATTTCATAATATCCAATTGACCTAATCTGCCATTTACTTAATAATAATCTCTAATGATCTTCAATGACTTGTATGCAACGTCTTTGAATCATAGCTTAAATGGTCCCAAATAGTATCCTTAATATGAGCTAATGCACAGCGGAAGACTTAATTCGTACCTGAGAATAACATGCTTTAAAACGTCAACATAAAGTTGGTGAGATATATAGGTTTAATGCTAGCAGCGTTATAACTATGGACCACAAGATTTCATGTAAACATTATAATAAAAATATTCTAAGTGGTTGAGCACTTGATAACCATACTTAACACTTAATCACGTCGCATATTCCCTTTATTATGAAATCTTACTATACTGTACCAAGTGTAGTCACGAAACGAAGTACTGTGCAACCGTTGAATACTGGTCGTCCAGTCCGGTTGGGGTTGTCAGGCCCGATAGATCTATCAACAGGATTCGCGTTTACAATACTGCTGTAAATAACAGTTACCAAGCTACAGGGAAGTATGCCAGTGGTACAACTCAACGTAGAATATATTTTTCAGTTACTTGTGTCCATAACGTAAAACATAAAATACATGTATTCTCATCCCGAAATATTTAGAGTTTAAAAGTGGGACTATATACTCACCATACTGTATTTCGTAGTAGAAATACATATAATATCATTGAACAAGTGTAAGGTTGGCCTCGGATTCACGAACCTATATCAATTATTTATCAAGTAATATTAACACATATACTAATAGTAAACAAATAATATTATAATTAATAATATTTTATAAAAACTTATGTAATGTTAATGTATTATAGTATACGTAATAAATATATTTTATATAAAATATTTATTTGTTTTAAAATAATAATAATGATAATCTTAATAATAATGTAAATGGTAATAATAAAAATATAATAATAATAATAATAATGATATTAAAATTAGAAATGATACTTGTAATATTAATGACAAAAATGATAATTTAATTAAAAATGGTATTTTTTAATAAAAATGTTAATTTTTAAAATGATAATTTTAATATTGATATTAGTTTTGATAATAAAATGATAGTTTTTAACAATAATAATAACAATAATAATAAAAATAATAAGAATAATAATAATAATATTTATAATGATACTTATGTTACTAATAATAATAATAATAATAATAATAATAATAATAATAATAATAAAAGTAAAAGAAATTAGGTATACCCTTTTAAAATCTGTCCTAAAAGAATTGTCAAAGACCAGGCTCGAACTCACGACCACTTCCTTAAACTCAAACACCTAACCCATTGCTCTCCTTTTATCTTTGTGTATTATACCCGAATTACAATTATATAAGCAACCCGTCTGTTAACTTCTTCTTCTCGATCACTTTCTCAATTGGGTCACAACCCAATTATGATTTACGGCCCAAGAGGTATATAATCACGTAGCCCAGCAAACAAATAAATAAGCCAACGTAATTGATATGGGTTTTATGAACCTATTTAACAAAACCAATTAATCTTGGTGATTGGCTTACGGTTCATTAACAGGAACGTAGGTTTAGTAGCAGCAATAATAAACAGTATCGTCATCTTAAACTTCTTACCAGGTGACGGCTTATCCAACTCTAACGGAACTTTAACCTTTTCGTGCAAACAGGCTTTGAATTTTGTAAGACAATTTATCTAAACCTTAGTGATTCAGCAACAAACACTGCTACTAATCTAAAGAAAACTCTTGTCGCGTGTTAGTTTGGGTGGTGATGATTTTTCGGTTCAAAACAGGAAACAAATAGAGGTGACGGTTTATAGAGTTAGAGGTGGTGATGACTTGTTGGGTTTGCTTCGATAGATCAACAGGAAGTAGCGGTAGCATGATCAAAAGACATAGTAGTAGCGGCAGGTCGTTAATTTGGTGATAGTCTTAATATAGGATTCAAAGGACAGTAGCAAGAGGAAGAAGAAGGTGTGGCGATGGTGAGGTGGTGGAGCAAGGTGGTGACCGATCGAGGGTTGGATATAGGTGGTTCTGTAGATAGAAAGGAGGGTGATTAAAGTGGGTTTGAATAGAGGTGGCCGGGTTGTTTGTGGTGATTATCGATGGCGGGGGTGAAGGGTGTTATGGTGTGGCAGATGGTGGTTGCGAATAAGTAGCAGTAACAACACTTGATATCATAATTGTTGGTGTGGATAACTGGAGAGGAAGGTAGAGATTGAGGTGGTGAAGTGATGTGGGTTCACGAAATAAATAAAAAATTTTGAAGAAGGTGATGGTGGTTGTCTACGGTGGTGAGGATGATGACGGTGATTGCTTCTATGGTGATACCGATGGTTGTGCTCATGGTTTGGGATGATGACGGCACAAGACAAGGAAGCAAGGAGTAAAAGATGGTTGATGAATTTCTATCTATCCATCTCTCAGCCTATATTTATATATAATTTATAATATTTCTAATATTAAATTATAATAATAATTATATGATAAGATGGGGTCACAAGAATTGCATTTGGAAACAATAATTAACCAGCTCATTAATCATTTACATATTTCAACGGATGTAGATCCTATATAACTCTGCCGACACTTAATTTTCCCCTTTGATGAATCAGTGGCGGATAAAAGTCTTCAGAAAAATCCTAAAATTTTAAATTAAATATCTTTATTTATTTCAATCTTTTAGGGTGTAAAATTGGTCATTAATTATATACAATTATTTAAATAAAAATTAAATTAATTATGAGCTTCGAACCCTAAGTAAAAATACTAAATGTTAAAATTAATCAAATAGATTCTAATTATATATATATATTTTTTAACAAAGCTATAATTCGCATAACTTATTTTCAACTCATATCTCATAATATTCATATATTTAAATATATGTGTACCTATTTATAAATAATGGTTCATGAATCGTCAGGCTTGGTCAAAGGGTAACTAATTATCCAAATAGAGATTTCAAACTTTCTAGACTCAACATTACAGATTTTGCTTATCGTGTCAGAAACATATAGAGTTTGAGGTTTAAATTTGATCAGAAATTTCCGGGTCGTTACACCTAGCAAGGTTAATAGGTGAAAGAAAATCGGGAAGTCTACCTAGTGATACAAATGCTAACCCCCGGAATGAAACAGCTAAAGCCATTACCACAAGAAGTGGTATTACACTTAAACCACCTGAAATACCTATAATTTCTGATGACTCTATTCCTACTCCACAAGAACCACAACCTGATCAAGATAAGGAAACAGAACTGGTAGTTGAAAAGGTTAATGAAGATAACATAATTAAGGCTAAACCTTATGTTAAACCATACCAACCACCACTTCCTTACCCGAGTAAAATGAGAAAAGAAAGACTTGAAGCCGAGCAATCCAAATTCTTGGATATGTTTAAACAAATAAATGTTAATCTTCCTTTCATTGATGTGATTTCTGGAATGCCTACATATGCTAAATTCTTGAAAGATCTAATCACAAATAGAAAGAAAATGGAAGAACTCTCGGCTGTTACTATGAATGCTAATTGTTCTGCAGTGCTGTTGAATAAGATACCAGAAAAACTTTCAGATCCAGGAAGTTTCACAATTTCATGTTTTCTGGGTAGTCTTAGTTCAATAAAAGCATTGGCAGATTTAGTTGCTAGTATAAATTTAATGTCGTATTCACTATACACTAAACTAGACCTTGGAGAATTGAAACCAACACGAATAAGTATATAACTAGCCGATCGATCAGTAAAATATCCTAGAGGGATAATGGAGAACATGCTAGTTAAAGTTGGTACTTAAGTATTTCCAGTAGCTTTTGTTATTCTGGACATGGAAGAAGATTCTCGAGTTCCTCTCATATTAGGAAGACCATTCTTAAACACGGCTAAAGCAATAATAGACGTGTTTGGTAAGAAACTGACCCTAAGTATAGAGGACGAGAGTGTTACCTTTTCAGTTGATAGAGTAATGCAACAACCGCAATCTGCAGATGATACATGTTATTATATTCAAACTATAGATTCACATGCAGAATTGTTAGAAGAATTTCCAGAATTACAAGGAACAGGAGAATGTTCTTTAGGAGAAGGAATTGAACCAATTGATGAAGCTGAAATGTTAGCTACACTTATGGCTAATGGATATGAACCAACAACAGAAGAAATTCAAATGCTAAAAGAGGAAGACAGATATCGATACAAATCATCGATAGAAGAACCACCGACATTAGAGTTAAAGCCACTTCCAAACCATTTGGAATATGCTTATTTACATGGTGAATCTGAATTACCTGTAATAATATCATCTTCTCTTACAGAAAATGAAAAATCTCAACTCATTGCTGTGCTAAAAGCTCATAAACCAGCTATTGCATGGAAGATTCATGATATTAAAGGAATAATTCCTTCATATTGCACACATAAAATCCTTATGAAAGAAGGTCATAAAATGTATGTGCAACGCCAACGAAGACTAAATCCTAATATGCAAGATGTTGTTAAGAAAGAAATTATTAAACTGCTTGATGCAGGTTTAATTTATCCAATTTCTGATAGTCCATGGGTAAGCCCAGTTCAATGCGTACCTAAGAAGGGTGGCATGACTGTCATCACAAATGAGAAAAATGAGTTTATTCCTACTAGGACTGTAACAGGATGGCGTGTTTGTATTGATTATAGAAAATTAAATGATGCCACCAGAAAAGATCACTTTCCCTTACCTTTCATTGATCAAATGTTGGAAAGATTAATCGGGAACAGTTACTATTGTTTTCTTGATGGTTTTTCCGGATATTTTCAAATTCCAATAGCACCTGAAGTGTAGTGACCCGAACTTTTCCATGTTTATATATATTAATTGAGATTGATATTTACATGATTAAATGTTTCCGACATGTTAAGCAATCAAACTTGTTAAGACTTGATTAATTGAAATATGTTTCATATAGACAATTGACCACCCAAGTTGACCGGTGATTCACGAACGTTAAAACTTGTAAAAACTATATGATGACATATATATGGATATATATATATAAAGTTAACATGATACTATGATAAGTAAACATATCATTAAGTATATTAACAATGAACTACATATGTAAAAACAAGACTACTAACTTAATGATTTTTAAACGAGACATATATGTAACGATTATCGTTGTAAAGACATTTAATGTATATATATCATATTAAGAGATATTCATACATGATAATATCATGATAATATAATAATTTAAAATCTCATTTGATATTATAAACATTGGGTTAACAACATTTAACAAGATCGTTAACCTAAAGGTTTCAAAACAACACTTACATGTAACGACTAACGATGACTTAACGACTCAGTTAAAATGTATATACATGTAGTGTTTTAATATGTATTTATACACTTTTGAAAGACTTCAATACACTTATCAAAATACTTCTACTTAACAAAAATGCTTACAATTACATCCTCGTTCAGTTTCATCAACAATTCTACTCGTATGCACCCGTATTCGTACTCGTACAATACACAGCTTTTAGATGTATGTACTATTGGTATATACACTCCAATGATCAGCTCTTAGCAGCCCATGTGAGTCAACTAACACATGTGGGAACCATCATTTGGCAACTAGCATGAAATATCTCATAAAATTACAAAAATATGAGTAATCATTCATGACTTATTTACATGAAAACAAAATTACATATCCTTTATATCTAATCCGTACACCAGCGACCAAAAACACCTACAAACACTTTCATTCTTCAATTTTCTTCATCTAATTGATCTCTCTCAAGTTCTATCTTCAAGTTCTAAGTGTTCTTCATAAATTCCAAAAGTTCTAGTTTCATAAAATCAAGAATACTTTCAAGTTTGCTAGCTCACTTCCAATCTTGTAAGGTGATCATCCAACCTCAAGAAATCTTTGCTTCTTACAGTAGGTTATCATTCTAATACAAGGTAATAATCATATTCAAACTTTGGTTCAATTTCTATAACTATAACAATCTTATTTCAAGTGATGATCTTACTTGAACTTGTTTTCGTGTCATGATTCTGCTTCAAGAACTTCGAGCCATCCAAGGATCCGTTGAAGCTAGATCCATTTTTTGCTTTTCCAGTAGGTTTATCCAAGGAACTTAAGGTAGTAATGATGTTCATAACATCATTCGATTCATACATATAAAGCTATCTTATTTGAAGGTTTAAACTTGTAATCACTAGAACATAGTTTAGTTAATTCTAAACTTGTTCACAAACAAAAGTTAATCCTTCTAACTTGACTTTTAAAATCAACTAAACACATGTTATATATCTATATGATATGCTAACTTAATGATTTAAAACCTGGAAACACGAAAAACACCGTAAAACCGGATTTACGCCGTCGTAGTAACACCGAGGGCTGTTTTGGGTTAGTTAATTAAAAACTATGATAAACTTTGATTTAAAAGTTGTTATTCTGAGAAAATAATTTTTATTATGAACATGAAACTATATCCAAAAATTATGGTTAAACTCAAAGTGGAAGTATGTTTTCTAAAATGGTCATCTAGACGTCGTTCTTTCGACTGAAATGACTACCTTTACAAAAACGACTTGTAACTTATTTTTCTGACTATAAACCTATATTTTTTCTGTTTAGATTCATAAAATAGAGTTCAATATGAAACCATAGCAATTTGATTCACTCAAAACGGATTTAAAATGAAGAAGTTATGGGTAAAACAAGATTGGATAATTTTTCTCATTTTAGCTACGTGAAAATTGGTAACAAATCTATTCCAACCATAACTTAATCAACTTGTATTGTATATTATGTAATCTTGAGATACCATAGACACGTATACAATGTTTCGACCTATCATGTCGACACATCTATATATATTTCGGAACAACCATAGACACTCTATATGTGAATGTTGGAGTTAGCTATACAGGGTTGAGGTTGATTCCAAAATATATATAGTTTGAGTTGTGATCAATACTGAGATACGTATACACTGGGTCGTGGATTGATTTAAGATAATATTTATTGATTTATTTCTGTACATCTAACTGTGGACAACTAGTTGTAGGTTACTAATGAGGACAGCTGACTTAATAAACTTAAAACATCAAAATATATTAAAAGTGTTGTAAATATATTTTGAACATACTTTGATATATATGTATATATTGTTATAGGTTCGTGAATCAACCAGTGGCCAAGTCTTACTTCCCGACGAAGTAAAAATCTGTGAAAGTGAGTTATAGTCCCACTTTTAAAATCTAATATTTTTGGGATGAGAATACATGCAGGTTTTATAAATGATTTACAAAATAGACACAAGTACGTGAAACTACATTCTATGGTTGAATTATCGAAATCGAATATGCCCCTTTTTATTAAGTCTGGTAATCTAAGAATTAGGGAACAGACACCCTAATTGACGCGAATCCTAAAGATAGATCTATTGGGCCTAACAAACCCCATCCAAAGTACCGGATGCTTTAGTACTTCGAAATTTATATCATATCCGAAGGGTGTCCCGGAATGATGGAGATATTCTTATATATGCATCTTGTTAATGTCGGTTACCAGGTGTTCACCATATGAATGACTTTTATCTCTATGTATGGGATGTGTATTGAAATATGAAATCTTGTGGTCTATTATTATGATTTGATATATATATATATAGGTTAAACCTATAACTCACCAACATTTTTGTTGACGTTTTAAGCATGTTTATTCTCAGGTGATTATTAAGAGCTTCCGCTGTCGCATACTTAAATAAGTACGAGATTTGGAGTCCATGCTTGTATGATATTGTGTAAAAACTGCATTCAAGAAACTTATTTTGTTGTAACATATTTGTATTGTAAACCATTATGTAATGGTCGTGTGTAAACAGGATATTTTAGATTATCATTATTTGATAATCTACGTAAAGCTTTTTAAACCTTTATTGATGAAATAAAGGTTATGGTTTGTTTTAAAAATGAATGCAGTCTTTGAAAAACGTCTCATATAGAGGTCAAAACCTCGCAACGAAATCAATTAATATGGAACGTTTTTAATCAATAAGAACTGGACATTTCATGAAGATCAAGAGAAAACCACATTCACGTGCCCTTATGGTACTTTTGCTTATAAACGCATGCCATTTGGACTTTGCAACGCCCCTGCAACCTTTCAAAGGTGCATGATGGCGATTTTTCACGACATGATAGAAGAATGCATGGAAGTCTTCATGGATGACTTTTCAGTCTTCGGTGATACTTTTGAAACATGTCTAGTTAATCTTGAATGAATGCTTATTAGATGCGAACAATCAAATCTAGTACTTAATTGGGAGAAATGCCATTTCATGGTTAAAGAAGGCATCGTTCTTGGTCATAAAATTTCAAAAGAAGGAATTGAAGTGGATAGAGCTAAAGTAGATGTAATTGCTAAACTTCCACATCCCACCAATGTTAGAGGAGTTAGAAGTTTTCTAGGGCATGCCGATTTTTACCGACGTTTCATAAAAGATTTTTCTAAAATTGCAACTCCTATGAATAAACTCCTAGAAAAGGATGCTCCATTCATCTTTTCAGATGAATGCATCAAATCTTTTAATATTCTTAAAGAAAAACTCACTAATGCGCCGATCATGATAACTCTAAATTGGAATCTACCGTTTGAACTCATGTGCGATGCAAGTGATTTTGCAATGGGAGCCGTTTTAGGACAAAGGATTGAAAAACGATTTCAACCTATATATTATGCTAGTAAAATGTTACAAGGAGCACAAATGAATTATACAACTAATGAAAAAGAACTCCTTGCGATTGTCTTTGCTTTTGAAAAATTTCGTTCATATCTCGTTCTAGCTAAAACGGTGGTCTATACCGACCATTCTGCTCTTAGATACCTATTTTCAAAACAAGATGCCAAACCACGATTAATCCGTTGGATCTTACTCTTACAAGAGTTCGATATTGAAATCCGAGATAAAAAGGGAGCAGAAAATCTCGCCGCTGATCATCTTTCTCGTCTTGAAAATCCTGAATTAGAAGTTCTGAATGAATCGGCTATACAAGACAACTTTCCTGATGAATATCTATTGAAGATAGATTATAATGAAATTCATGGTTTACAGACTATGCAAACTACTTAGTATGTGGATCCCTTAAAATAGGGTTGTCGTACCAAAAACGAAAGAAATTCTTTAGTGATATAAAACACTATTTCTGGGAAGATCCACATTTATTCAAAAGTTGTCCCGATGGAATAATACGCCGATGTGTATTCGGAGATGAAGCTAGTCAAATCTTAAACCATTATCACACAGGACCAACAGGAGGGCATTATGGGCCTCAACTCACAGCAAGAAAAGTTTACGATGCTGGATTCTATTGGCCTACAATTTTCAAAGACGCACACCTTCTTTGCAAATCCTGTGATGCTTGTCAAAGGGCTGGAAAAATAAGTCAACGTGATGAAATGCCACAAAATGTCATTCAAGTATGTGAAGTATTTGACATTTGGGGTATTGACTTTATGGGTCCATTTCCAAAATCTCATAATAATCTCTACATTCTCGTTGCCATTGATTATGTATCTAAATGAGCGGAAGCACAAGCTCTCCCAACTAACGATGCACGAGTTGTAGTCAACTTTTTAAAACGTCTTTTTGCAAGGTTTGGAACACTGAAAGCTTTAATAAGTGATCGGGGTACTCATTTCTGTAACAATCAACTTGAGAAAGTTCTCAAAAGATATGGAGTAACTCATAAAATCTCAACCGCTTATCATCCACAAATAAGTGGACAAGTTGAAAATACCAACCGAGCCTTAAAACGTATTCTAGAGAAAACCGTAGGATCAAATCCGAAGGAATGGTCCATAAAATTAGAGGATGCACTCTGGGCTTTTAGAACAGCCTACAAAACTCCAATTGGAACCACACCTTTTAAACTCGTTTATGGAAAAGCATGTCACCTTCCAGTAGAAATTGAAAACAAAGCATTTTGGGCTTTGAAAACATGTAATCTTGATTTACATGAAGCTGGACTTCTACGGCTAAGTCAACTAAATGAATTAGAAGAATTAAGACATGAAGCATACGAAAATTCGTTGAACTATAAAGAAAGAACGAAGAAATGGCATGATAAAAGAATCAGAAGTTCAAAAGAATTTAAAGAAGGAGACAGAGTTCTTCTTTTCAATTCATGATTCAAGCTATTTCCTGGAAAATTGAAATCAAGATGGTCTGGACCATTCATAGTCAAAAGAGTTTTCCCATACGGAACAGTAGAATTAATAAATTCAAATGGGATTGAATTTAAAGTTAATGGTCACAGAGTTAAACATCACATAGATAATCCAATGGAAGTTGAAGATGAAGTTAATCACAATTTCGACACCACAGCTAACTAAGTGTGGGAAGGTTCGAATCTTTTTAGGGTAATATGTATTTCTGTTAGAGTTAGATATTCTGTTTTTGTGTAGTTCTCGATAATGGAATTCGAATGGTCTTTCCCTAGCAGACCCTAAAGAACTAGTCTTCTCCCCTCATTCTGAATTTTTATTTTTTTTAGGTTTTACGAGATGAAGAATTCCTTTGATCTGAACCATGGTCTAATGCTACACGCTATGATTACTAAACCTAATAATGACACACTTCCGAGTGAATTGGTATCATTCATAAGAGGCAAAATGGACGGAGTAAGAAAAGAACTCAGAAAAGATCATCATAAGATACATTTTGGTAAAGGAAAATCAAAATCTGCAACAAAAAGAAGAGCACGACACCTTGAAAGATGTTATAAATGCGGAAAATGGTCACACGAAGGTAAATGTTCAAATAATCAAACATATTCAAATACCGAATTTGTTACTCTATGCAGAGAAGGACCATTCATATGTTTAGAAGAAAAGATATTGAAGAATCGAGGTTATGCTTATGTAGCTATGGAGAACCAAATCACACGACTCTCCTATGAGTCAGCTAAAGCAGGTCTCTGAGAATTTTTTCTCACAGGTAAGTATGTACAGTTTTTATTTTTTTATTTATTATTTTTAACCTTTTGATAATAAACGCTGAATCATTCGCTATAAAGTATTAAATTGGTATTCAATAAAATTAGGTATGCGTAACCGAAAATTATTGATATCATACAAAAATTTATTACATCACTGCGAAATTTACCGTTTATTCTTAAGGTATAAATATCTTTAATCAATCAACCCAAAATATTTCAAAAATTCGTCAGGAGTAAAACTAGGTAATATAGCCGAAATTACTTTACCGAAAAGATGGGCGTATATTTTTGATAATATTTGATTGATTAAAGTGGGATAAAAGACCAAAAAGATTTTTTTAATTTTATTTTTTTTACTTTGTTTTAAAATTAATATATTAATATTAAATTATTATTGTAAACTTTTTAAAATCAATATATTTAAGTTTGTAAATATTTAAAAAATTAATATTTTTAAAATAAGTTTGTATGTATAAAAACAAAAATATAATATAAGTTTGGTGTGAATTTTTAATTTTAATTATATGAATTTTTAATTTTATGCATTTTAAATTTAAGTTTGGTGTGAATTTAAAAATAAAAATTTACTTTATTTCATTAAGTTAAAAATTTGATATTTAAAATTCATCGTGAGTTGAAAACTAGGTCGTTGAACTGAAATTGCTCTACTCAAGGGAGGGACGAGAACTTTTATTATCATTATTTTTAATCTTATTGAATTAAAGTATGCCAAAAACATTAAAAAACCTAAAAATCTTTGCTTTTAAAACCGCGCTTAAAAATGACAAATTTTAAAATTTTGTCGAGGGACGGACTAGGACAACGATCCGAAACAACCTCGTCCTAAATAACAAGGACAACAAAATTTTAATATTTAATTAATTATTTGTTTTAAAAAGTATAAGGTTTTTATATAAAAAAAATAATACCAGAACCCCATGCGATCGCAAGGGGTTTGGCCAGTAAAACCATGCGATCGCATGGTGTCAAAAAACTGGTCAGGTTACAAGTTCAGCGAGTTCTGCTTCTCTCTCATTTTCAACACACACATACACGAACCATCTCACAAAATCACCCCTAAAATCACCATTTTTTCACCAAAATCAACCAAATTTCTTGCTATAATCCGCTCTAATCATGAATTTGATAAGAAGTTTATCAAGAAGGGTAACAATTACACCCCTAAACCTCTTTAAATTTGATTTTTATTGTTCTTGAGCTATATTTTACCTAATTTGATTTTGTTAATTTCTAGTGTAATTAGAGTTAAATTGTTAGTATATTATGCATGTATAACCTAGATTGATGCTATTTAACATGATTTAAAGCCAAAAACTTCAAAAATTTTAGAAATCTAGAGTTTGGGTTCTTGAGCAATTTGGGGCTTTTTGATATAAACAGGTTATGGCCGATTTTTGTCATGAATTATTGCTAAATTAAGTAGTGTAACATGTTTAGGTAGCTAAATGATCCAAACTTTGATCCTAAACATGATTTTTGAGAATTAAAGTGGACTTTTTAGGTATAAAATTCATGAACTTGATTAAATTGATGTAAATGCCATTTAAAACTTGTTTAATTGCTAGTAATGGTTGTTTTAACATGTTATTTGAGTTGAATGCTTATGAACTTTGTAAATATTTTCATATATGCTTATTTGAAAAAGTGTAGAATTGTTAAAATTGTGAAAATGTGTATAAGTTTAATTTTGATTAAACATGTTATTGTAATTGTTTCAAGTTGTTATTTTGCTAACACTAATGCATATTTGGATGCACAAAATTTGTGTTTAATGTGTTTTGCAGAGATTTACTAATACTGATGGTGCATCATTATCATCTAGACAACCTGCTCCAGAACCTGAACCAGAAATGCAATATGAACCTGAACCGGAGCAACAACAGGAACAACAACAACAACCTAATCAACACGTTCCATATTATGATCCGCAACTAGAATATGTTGATGCCTACGTAGTATTTCTGATGCATTCGATAGTACAACACCCAACGATTCATGAAGAACAGTTGCATCATAATCTGAAGTTTGATCGAAGTTGGAGAGATTACCCGACATATCAAAGTAACAAATTCAAACTGGTAACTAAAAATGTAGAAGTGCCAAGGGTAATCGATTGGGAGCCTTTGGAAAGGGTCCAACTTGCTAACTCAGCTAGACAGCATCTGATCCAAAGGTATGGCAGCTCTTCTTTTCCCGATTGGGAACGTTTATTCACCATTCGTAGACCTGTATATAAGGAATGGTGTATTGAGCTTATGAGTACTATAGCATTAAATGCGGATGTAGTTAGGTTAGATGATAGAAGTTTTCTTAGATTTATACTTGGCCGTAGGATGTACAGGATGTCCATGCTGGACATGGCCAGGGCTTTACAGATATATACGCCCGCTGAATTACTACTACCCGATTGTATGAATTTGATTTATCATGGTGAAAGGGTAGATAGGAATTTTGATGCTAACGCTGTCTGGAGGCGTATGTCAGATTATAATGTTTTTGGGCGGGCAGGAACACACACCTACTTACATATTCACAGAGCCGAGCTTCGTATAATTCATAGATTTATGGCTAACTCGATTACACAGAGAGGTCACAACAAGGAGAAAATGACCTTACATGATTTATTCTACCTTAAGTGTATTCGAGACCCAAGAGGCTTTGTTAATATCCCCTACTGTGTTGGTTTTTATTTGTCTAAGATAGTGGAAGGAATACAGGAAGGGGGAATAATAGGAGGAGGTATTTTTGTTACTCTCATTGAAGAGTATTTAGGTGTAGATAGGGATCAAGAGGGTCCACTCTTGGTTTGTAGGGAACAGGATGATACTTTAGGATTAAAGGTCTATCAGGGTGCTAAGGTATTGAAGAGCAGACGCAATCAGGCAGTACCATATGTTGGTCGTCATCCACAAGTAGAGAGAGGTTCAGATGAGGAAATGGAGGAAGCAGATGACATTAGGGATGTCATTAGAGAGGCTATGACTGACGTCTACCAGCGTATACATGAGGTAGAAATGACAAATGAGGATAGATTTAGTCGGTTAGAGCAGTGGCAAGCCCGGAATGAGTACGAGCATTCTAGGCAACAACAGCATGATAGATGGGACTATTATCAGTGTCAGATCATGAGTCGGCTATCACCTCAGGATCACTACGTACCGACCCGACCCGCTTACTATCCTCCACACCAGCCCGAGATGAGACCACCATTTACTCTCTACGACCCTAACCAGGCCTACCAGTACACCTATCACCAACCATGGAACCTGACCGACGACATGAACTGGAACCCCTATCCAGATTGATATAGTTCCCGTTGGTAATTTTTATGATTTTTTTTTATTTATTTATATTTATTTATGTTTAAACATAAAATATTATGCTACTTTTATTGTAATGTTTAATATTTTTATTATGTTGTACTAATATTTCATATTTAATTTGAAAGTGGGATTTTAAGTCCCATTACAAATTACCATGCATGTTTATATTTGTATTGTATGTATTTTATTTCATATACACAACAGGGTAAAACAACGCATTTTCAAAGACTGGCATTAAGTTCAGCAAAAAAAACTAATTTTGACAACAAAATGAAAAATAAATGTGATGTAACAACAAGACGGAATGAACAAATGATATGCACCATTTATCATTCAGCAAACAAACGCCAATATGTTTGGAAAATTTGGTAAAATTTAATCATTTTTCTACGCTAATCACCCTCAATAATTTAAATTGTTACTGATTTCTTGCAAATGAGGGAATTGCAAGATCTTAAGTGTGGAAAGGGATTAAATTCTTTCGAATTTTTAAAAATTTTTTTAACTTATACACTTGGTTACCATTAAAAATACTTGTAACGCAGTAGTTGTATTAGAATCTAGTGCTCTCTGATAATAAAGAACAGCCCTAGTCTTATATACTGACTACCCAATTCTAGTAAAAAAATTTCAAAATTTTCAATTAAATGAATTCAAAATCATGTTTATACATATTTATGAACGATAAAACTAGGTGTTAACACCGAAATTATTGTTACCTCGGAAAGGACATAAATTGAGAAACAATCCAAAATGTTAGAATTCATTTAAAATGGAATAAAGGACAATAAAAAGGCAAAGAAAGAAAAATAAAAGCCAAGTGTGGGAAAAAATTACCAAGTTATTTAAAACATATATCACATATTTTTGTACAAATAATTGAAGATACTTTTGTTTTGAACAATTTTATTAGTTTTACCCAATTTCTTATAATATATTTGAAAGAAAAGATGGATCTACACGATGAATCAATTTCATCATTAAAAGGAAGTAAAGTCTTCCGAAAAAGACACGCGCTTCTTGATTTAGGTCAGGAAGTTGTCGTCCAGACCAGTTGTAGAGTCTACGAAAAACCTTGAAAAGTTTTCTCAAAAATCAGCTGGAAATCCACGGACCTCAACATCAAACTGGGTCGCCAAGTGGTCAGACTTATCCTAACCATGAGAGGATCTGTCTCGTAAAATGGGGAGGGCGCCCTGCAAATTAGCTTGATAAGACTAATGAATCAGACCCCCAGAAAGGATAATCTCCTTAAAGATTAAAAATCAGCTTTTAAGACGGATATTACTCAATCCTTGATATTGACCTTAAAGATTGAGAATTCAAACTCATGGAATTCGATGATATCTAAACTCGAGCTTGAACGAGAAAATATTTTGATCAAAATTACAAACCGATTTGTTTTCTGAAAACCTTATTTTCAATGCGTTCATTACCATTGACTGTATTTGAAGGAAGTCATCTCCAGACATGGAATACCAATCTCTATTATCTCTGATAGGGATGGCAGATTTATTTCAAGATTCTGGCAGACATTACAGCAAGCATTAGGAACTCGTCTAGACATGAGTACTGCCTATCATCCACAAACCGATGGGCAGAGCGAAAGAACGATACAAACGCTTGAAGACATGCTACGAGCATGTGTTATTGATTTCGAAAACAGTTGGGATCGACATCTACCGTTAGCAGAATTTTCCTACAACAACAGCTACCATTCAAGCATCGAGATGGCGCCGTTTGAAGCACTTTATGGTAGAAAGTGCAGGTCTCCGATTTGTTGGAGTGAAGTGGGGGATAGACAGATTACGGGTCCGGAGATAATACAAGAAACTACCGAGAAGATCATCCAAATTCAACAACGGTTGAAAACCGCCCAAAGTCGACAAAAGAACTACGCTGACATTAAAAGAAAAGATATAGAATTTGAAATTGGAGAGATGGTCATGCTTAAAGTTGCACCTTGGAAAGGTGTTGTTCGATTTGGTAAACGAGGGAAATTAAATCCAAGGTATATCGGACCATTCAAGATTATTGATCGTGTCGGACCAGTAGCTTACCGACTTGAGTTACCTCAACAACTCACGGCTGTACATAACACTTTCTACGTCTCGAATTTGAATAAATGTTTTGCTAAAGAAGATCTCACTATTCCGTTAGATGAAATCCAAATCAACGAAAAACTTCAATTCATCGAAGAACCCGTCGAAATAATGGATCGTGAGGTTAAAAGACTTAAGCAAAACAAGATACCAATTGTTAAGGTTCGATGGAATGCTCGTAGAGGACCCGAGTTCACCTGGGAACGATAAGATCAGATGAAGAAGAAATACCCGCATTTATTTCTAGAAGATTCAACACCTCCAACTGCTTAAAATTTCGGGATGAAATTTATTTAACTGGTAGGTACTGTAGTGACCCGAACTTTTCCATGTTTATATATATGTTAAATGAAATTGTTATTTACATGATTAAGTGTACATATTAAGCAATCAAACTTGTTAAGACTTGATTAATTGAAATAGGTTTCATATAGACAATTGACCACCCAAGTTGACCGGTGATTCACGAACGTTAAAACTTGTAAAAACTATATGATGACATATATATGGTTATATATATAGTTAACATGATATTATGATAAGTAAACATATCATTAAGTATATTAATAATGAACTACATATGTAAAAACAAGACTACTAGCTTAATGATTTTGAAACGAGACATATATGTAACGATTATCGTTGTAACGACATTTAATGTATATATATCATATTAAGAGATATTCGTACATCATAATATCATGATAATATAATAATTTAAAATCTCATTTGATATTATAAACATTGGGTTAACAACATTTAACAAGATCGTTAACCTAAAGGTTTCAAAACAACACTTACATGTAACGACTAACGATGACTTAACGACTCAGTTAAAATGTATATACATGTAGTGTTTTAATATGTATTCATACACTTTTGAAAGACTTCAAGACACTTATCAAAATACTTCTACTTAACAAAAATGCTTACAATTACATCCTCATTCAGTTTCATCAAAAATTCTACTCGTATGCACCCGTATTCGTACTCGTACAATACACAGCTTTTAGATGTATGTACTATTAGTATATACACTCCAATGATCAGCTATTAGCAGCCCATGTGAGTCACCTAACATATGTGGGAACCATAATTTAGCAACTAGCATGAAATATCTCATAAAATTACAAAAATATGAGTAATCATTCATGACTTATTTACATGAAAACAAAATTACATATCCTTTATATCTAATCCATACACCAACGACCAAAAACACCTACAAACACTTTAATTCTTCAATTTTCTTCATCTAATTGATCACTCTCAAGTTCTATCTTCAAGTTCTAAGTGTTCTTCATAAATTCTACAAGTTCTAGTTTCATAAAATCAAGAATACTTCCAAGTTTGCTAGCTTACTTCCAATATTGTAGAGTGATCATCCAACCTCAAGAAATCTTTCTTATTTACAGTAAGATATCTTTCTAATACAAGGTAATACTTATATTCAAACTTGGATTCAATTTCTATAACTATAACAATCTTATTTCGAGTGAAAATCTTACTTGAACTGTTTTCGTGTCATGATTCTGCTTCAAGAACTTTCAAGCCATCCAAGGATCCTTTGAAGCTAGATCCATTTTTTTCATTTCCAGTAGCTTTATCCAGAAAACTTGAGGTAGTAATGATGTTCATACCATCATTCGATTCATACATATAAAGCTATCTTATTCGAAGGTTTAAACTTGTAATCACTAGAACATAGTTTAGATAATTCTAAACTTGTTCTCAAACAAAAGTTAATCCTTCTAACTTGACTTTAAAAATCAACTAAACACATGTTCAATATCTATATGATATGCTAACTTAATAATTTAAAACCTGGAAACACGAAAAACACTGTAAAACCGGATTTACGCCATCGTAGTAACACCGCGGGCTGTTTTGGGTTAGTTAATTAAAAACTATGATAAACTTTGATTTAAAAGTTGTTATTCTGGGAAAATGATTTTTCCTATGAACATGAAACTATATCCAAAAATCATGGTTAAACTCAAAGTGGAAGTATGTTTTCTAAAATGGTCATCTAGACGTCATTCTTTCGACTGAAATGACTACCTTTACAAAAACGACTTGTAACTTATATTTATGACTATAAACCTATACTTTTTCTGTTTAGATTCATAAAATAGAGTTCAATATGAAACCATAGCAATTTGATTCACTCAAAACGGATTTAAAATGAAGAAGTTATGGGTAAAACAAGATTGGATAATTTTTCTTGTTGTAGAAACGTGAAAATTGGTAACAAATCTATATTAATCATATCCTAGCTAACTTATATTGTATTATACATATATTCTAATATATTATGTAATCTTGGGATACCATAGACACGTATGCAAATGTTTTGACATGTCATATCGACCCATGTGTATATATTATTTGGAACAACCATAGACACTCTATATGCAGTAATATGGGAGTTAGCTATACATGGATGAGGTTGATTCCAAAAATATATATACTTTGAGTTGTGATCTAGCCTGAGACGTGTATACACTGGGTCGTGGATTGATTCAAGATAATATATATCAATTTTTTTCTGTACATCTAACGTTGGACAACTAGTTGTAGGTTACTAACGAGGACAGCTGACTTAATAAACTTAAAATATCAAAATGTATTAAAAGTGTTGTAAATATATTTTGAATATACTTTGATATATATGTACATATTTGTTATAGGTTCGTGAATCGACCAGTGGCCAAGTCTTACTTCCCGACGAAGTAAAAATCTGTGAAAGTGAGTTATAGTCCCACTTTTAAAATCTAATATTTTTAAGATGAGAATACATGCAGGTTTTATAAATGATTTACAAAATAGACACAAGTATGTGAAACTACATTCTATGGTTAAATTATCGAAATTGAATATGCCTCTTTTTATTAAGTCTGGTAATCTAAGAATTAGGGAACAAACACCCTAATTGACGCGAATCCTAAAGATAGATCTATTGGGCCTAACAAACCCCATCCAAAGTACCGGATGCTTTAGTACTTCAAAATTTATATCATATCCGAAGGGTGTCCCGGAATGATGGGGATATTCTTATATATGCTTCTTGTTAATGTCGGTTACCAGGTGTTCACCATATGAATGATTTTTATCTCTATGTATGGGATGTATATTGAAATATGAAATCTTGTGGTCTATTGTTATGATTTGATATATATAGGTTAAACCTATAACTCACCAACATTTTTGTTGACGTTTAAAGCATGTTTATTCTCAGGTGAATATTAAGAGCTTCCGCTGTTGCATACTAAAATAAGGACAAGATTTGGAGTCCATGTTTGTATGATATTATGTAAAAACTGCATTCAAGAAACATATGTCGATGTAATATATTTCTATTGTAAACCATTATGTAATGGTCGTGTGTAAACAGTATATTTTAGATTATCATTATTTGATAATCTACGTAATGCTTTTGAAACCTTTATTGATAAAATAAAGGTTAGGTTGTTTTAAAAATGAATGCAGTCTTTGAAAAACGTCTCATATAGAGGTCAAAACCTCGCAACAAAATCAATTAATATGGAACGTTTATAATTAATATGAACGGGACATTTCATTATATTTGTTTAATTAAATGATAGTTTGTTAATTTAATATAAAGTTTTACAATTGGACGTACCTATAAATAACCATATACACTCGATCGGACATGATGGGCGGGATATTTATAAGTACTAATAATCGTTCATTTAACCGGACATGGGAATGGATTAATAGTTAATGGACTTATTAAAACAGAGGTGAATTATGTACAAGGAAACTTGGCATAATTATAGTTTAAGTCCCCAATTAGTTGGAATATTTGACTTCGGATATAAGGATAATTTGACGAGGACACTCGCACTTTATATTTATGACTGATGGACTGTTATGGACAAAAACCAGACGGACATATTGAATAATCCAGGACAAAGGACAATTAACCCATGGGAATAAACTAAAATCAACAAGTCAAACATCATGATTACGGAAGTTTAAATAAGCATAATTCCTTTATTTCATATTTAATTGCACTTTTAATTATCGCACTTTAATTTATTGTCATTTTATTTATCGTACTTTTTAATTATCGCACTTTAATTTATTGTCATTTTATTTATCGCACTTTTATTTATCGCAATTTCATTATCGTTATTTACTTTACGCTTAAAATTAAGTTATATTTATTTTTAATATTTTACATTAGGTTTTAACTGCGACTTAAGTTTTAAAATCGACAAACCGGTCATTAAACGGTAAAAACCCCCTTTTTATAATAATAATACTACTTATATATATATATATATATATATATATATATATATATATATATATATATATATATATATATATATATATATATATATATATATATATATATATATATATATATATATTTACAAATATAGTTTTAAAAATATAGCGTTAAACTTGGCTAGTTCCCTGTGGACGAACCGGACTTACTAAAAACTACACTACTGTACGATTAGGTACACTGCCTATAAGTGTTGTAGCAAGGTTTAAGTATATCCACTCTATAAATAAATAAATAACTTGTGTAAAAATGTATCGTATTTAATAGTATTTCCTAGTAAAATATAAACTATTTTGTACCCCTTCGCTTTAACATCAATTACTCAGGTGTTTGAGTGTCGAAAGTCTTCCTTTCCATGGCGTGGAAGTGCGGCGTGTCCCGGGTGTTTATTCGGCGGTGTTAAAATGGAGTTCCATAATAGGGTAATCTAGAGTTGTTGTGGGTGTTTTACACAATTGACAGGTGAAGTCGATTACGTTTTGGCGAGTGTAATTGAAGTGCTCTTTATAGAAAGCTGCCAGCTCGAGTAGTTGGAATGTGTGTGTCCCAAGAAGCTTTCTTGGCGGTATAGATGGGTAGGTTCAATGAAGTCTAGACAGGTGATCTGGTATGGGTTGATAAAATGGGCTGTGTTTAGATCATCCTTCAAGTGGGAGATTGTTGGATGTGTGAAGGATATCAAAACAACAAAAAAAGTGTGTTTTAGTGTTAAGGCGCGTCGTGGCTCATTAAGGCGCGTCATGGCTCAACACTTCGATTGAGGTTCGAAGGTTGAAATGTTGTCAGTTTCGAAATCATGCTTTAAGCCACGGCGCGGCTCCTCCAGCCGCGGCGTGGCTGGAGCCTATCCGGGATCCTGACGAGAAAAAAAGCGTTTTCTTGCTCTTTAAGTTGTTTCCTTGTTTAGATTTTCCTATATAAATACCCTATTGTAACCTTAACATGTGTGCACGAAAATAATAAAGAAAAATCTCTGGTTTGCGCCCGTGGAGTAAACCCTTCTCCGTATTTTGGAGTTGGGATATAACCACGTTAAATCCCGTGTCATTTTATGCTTTTATTTATCGTTATGCTTTCTTATTCGTTTGTCGTTCGTGGGTTAGTGATTAGTATAAATCACTTGTCTTGTTTGGTCCTAAATTCCTAAGTTTAATTTGGTCAAAAAAAAAAAAAAATGAACTACATTTATTCTCCCACCACCCTCTTCCAATTTTCATCACAAATACTATTTTTCTTGTTATAAAAACCTAATTACAACTTTTTATTGAGACATGTATTTCACATACATATGTAACGTAATTAATTCCGTAAAAAAAACCCACATTTGAATAATAATATAGCAATTATAATTATAAAGTTTGCTTTAAAAATGAGTATTTATATTTTTAATAATAATTATTAGTAATAACAAATACCTCATGAAATTTTTAAAAATTAAAATACAATTATTATATAAATGTCGTACAATATGCTTCAAAGTTTGTACATGTGTTCATGTGGTGTTTTATAAAAGATTGTACAATTTGTTTCAAAGTTTGTACATATGATCATGAAGGTGTTTTATTATAAGGTTGTACATAATGTTTCAAATTTTGTAAATATGCTTATGGGTGTGTTTTACCATAAGATTGTACATAATGCTTCAATTATTATACATATGGTTATGGGGTGTTTTATTATAAGGTTGTACATAATGCTTCATATATTATATAATTAACATGTTAATATTTTTATAAAATATAATTAATTATTTTAATGACATCATCAAGAGAGGCTTAGATTTTTTCTATTTATTTTTGATTTTTTTAAGTTTGAATAATTCTTATTTATAACATCATTATTATAGATATTTATATTTATATGATTTATATGATAGTATAGATAGATTGTACAATAAATGTCACTCGAAAATTAATGATTAACTCTTATTTATTGAGTTATTTAATTATTTATTTTTTTTTAAAATATAACATCAAACGGATTTGAAGATAAAAAATACAACCGACAAGATGAATCCAAACCTAGACAAACAAGCGACATAATAGATTAACTTAAACAAATGATCCCACCAATATGGTGAGGACACACTTTGCTAGGTAACTATCAATGTCTAACACACCAACAAAGAACACATAAATACCAATTGCACTGAACACATAACATAAAACAAGCATTGGCAGTCGAGAGAACGTCGACCACCACCGCAAATAAATAAAAAAATAATCATAACCACCGGCAACCGACCGGAATGCCACTGATGAGTAGCCGGGAAAAACCAACCCCTTCAAAAGATCAAGCCTTGACCAATCCACCGAGAAAAGGAATGTCACCAAGTAAGAAAGACGAGTGGAGCAACCTGAAAGAAAGAACAAATAGCACCAATCCAGCCAAAAAAATGTTGGCCAAAAAACCTTTGGCCACCAAAACAATGGTGGCCATGAAAAATGGAGCGAGGATCCAAAAAACCCCAACACACACCTTTATCAGAAAACTGAAACACCAGATGGGTATTCGTCGTCTGGCCAAAGAAAAAAGTGAGGCAAGAGAAAATCCAAACTCTGATGATAAAGTACAACTCTGACGAGCAAACAATCCACTCTCAAACCACAAAACCAACCAGAAAAACACATCGGAGAGACAACAAGGTCCACCAGTGATCGATAGAACATCAACCAACACTGGTGCATGGTTACCTTATGCGAGATCAAAGAAAGAGTACTTCAGTTGTAAGACCCAAATATTTATATTACGTACTTATGTACTTATAACATTCGGGTTTTGGTTGCGTTGGCTATTTGTATTAGTTAAAAGGCAAAAGAAGCTGGAACTGGCCTGTTGCGCGCCGCGCGGTTCTGGTGCGCGCCGCGCAAAATGGCGCTGACAGAACTCCCTTGTTTTTATTTAATTAAATGAGGGGTAAAAGGGTAAAATCACATTGGGCCGGATTTGTGTGCCATATTAGCTACTTTGGATCAGTTTTGAATCATTTTTCATGTCCATTCATCCCTTCCAAATATTTAGAGAGAGATTGGAGGTTTTGGTGAAGAAGAAGCTCGAATCGTTCAAAGTCTCGGGTTTTAAAGTTGTTCCTTTCGTTCTCGGCTACACGGTGATAGTATTGGTAAGCTCAAACTCCGAATTTTCAATTATTTAATTTGATATTCAAGTTAGGGTTTTGAGTTAATTAGTTGTAAAACCCTTTTATGTGATGAAATGGGTTTAGTGAAGCTAGTAATCGGGTTTGTTGTTAATTGTTGGTGGATTTTGAGTTGGCGAACTAATTGGCCATGTTTAGAACTTTAATTTGAGTTTAATCACTTAAGTAGGTGATTATGGAAGTGTTGAAACCCATTTAGGGTAATTTGGTTGACTAGTTGTGACTTTGGGTCAAATTAGGGTTTGGTGGTGATTATGACCCATTTGGCGATTTAATGAGGTTTGTAAACTTAAAATGGATTAAGTTGAAGTATTAAACCAAGTTAAATGTGTTTTGGGGTCAAAACTTGTAAAGGATGAGATTTTGACCTTTATGGGTCAAAATTAGGGTTTAAGTGTCAAAATGGGTATGACACGTGTTTGGCACTTGTGTTCGGGTTTAATGGATGTATTAGGACCATTCTCACTCGTGTTAGTGATTATTGATTAGTTTTGGGCGCGGTTTGTACTTGGAAGTGCATTTGGGTCGAATTTGCACTAAGGGTCGAATTGGGTGGTTTATAAATCCATCCTAATTGTATTGTTGTATTTGTGATAATGGAATAGGTATCTTCCATTGGCAAGTTGCGGATTTACTTGGAAGCTTTCTTCAAGACTTCAAGGTGAGTGATAATATCCTATGTGCATATGTATGTGTAGGATGGGTGCGGGTCGGGTGAAGTGATTCTCGGTTATAGAGCTCACTTCACATATAGGTGGACTTGATGGACTTGTGTATAAGTCCAATTTGCACGGTTGTGCGTCTTGGTTGACCATCTTTGGCGAGGTGCACATTTTGTGTGCACATTATCACACTTGGTTGTGATTTGGTTGTTGTAACCCTAATGGCGAAGGGTTGATATGGTTGTGTTGTGGATGACCCCGATTTGGTGGATATTATAATCCCGTGACCATGGGTTTTGGTATTGAAATGAATCTCGGGTAGTGCGGATTCATGGTGACTCGGGTTGTTCGGTCACCTTATTTGAGGTAGTGAATCTCGGGTAGTGCGGATTCACGATGACTCGGGTTGTTCGGTCATCTTATGGTTGAGAAGTGAATTTCGGGTTGTGCGAATTCACAAGGCTCGGGTAGTTCGGCCAATGTTCGTGTGATTGAGGTTAAGGGGTTAACCTTGTGCATTATTATTATTGTTATATATATTAATGTATTGTTGTGTTGTAGCTAACCCTCCGGGTGTAGCTATTTGGCGATGTTCACTTTGTCGTTGGTGGACTCATGTTTGTGTTGTATCTTTAGCTCGTTGCTTAGATCGTACGGTATGCTTAGTGTAGATGCTTTATACTTGGATGCTTCGGTATGCGGTATTTGTTTTGCGTGGCGTATTCATTTTATACATATATATGTATGTAGTATATTATCATTCACTAAGCATTAGCTTACCCTCTCGTTGTTGACTATTTTTATAGATTTCATGCGGACGGTGGCTCGGGTAAGTGCGAGGACTAGAAGACTTTCATAGCTTGCTTTAGAGACTTGCTTTTGGATCGTTTAGGATTGGGTAGCGTATCCCCGATCGCCATGCTCGGCTTTGTGTTGTATTAAAGTCTTAAAGTCGAAAATTGTATTTTGGTACTTAAGGTGGTAAAATGGGTCGATGTGGGACCCGCTTCGTAAACTTAATTTTATTAATTAAATGTGTTAGTTTTATATGTATGAATTCATGGTTAAAAGCGTTTTGGCTAAAAACGTCGGGAACGGGTCAAACATTTTCACATTTCAAGGAAAACCGGACAGCAGGCTGCCAGACAGGTTCTGCGCGCCGCGCAACCTGTTGGCGCGCCGCGCAACTGGGTCAGTCAGCAAATTTTTTTTTTTTGTCATGAAATTTAACGGGGTTTTATACGCGGTATGGTTTGGGTTGTTACAAGTGGTATCAGAGCATGGTCTAAGGGATTTAGGTGACTTGAGATAGGTGCCTAGACTTAGACTTTTGTGTGCGCGTAATTTGTTGCGGGACTTGTAGGATTACGGGTCAGGAACGGGTTTAGTTAGTGCCTTGTTTATAGGTCGACTAACGTTTATATTAGTAATGCGGATATTATTAATATATTATTTGTGTTGTGGTGTAATTCTCGCGTGTGCTTCTATCGCGTAGAATTTTGTTTGTGTTTGTTTATAGCATCGAGCGAGGCGGTCGTTGTACTAACGAGTCGATGCGGCGTGCGTGCGTAATAAGAACTTGCAGACCTTATTACGGGTGCAAATCGTGTCTAACAAGTGATGTACGACGAGTGTTTAGCAAGATGGGGTGGTGTTGTGCGTGTCGTTTTATACGTGCGTGGACTAATCGTTTTGCATTCTTTAGAATGACGACGCGAAACGAGACCGAGACGAATGACACGGAATTTAACGCTAGAGTTGCGGCCGCCGTTGCGGAGCAAATGAGAGCGTTTCGAGAAGAAATGGATGGGAAGTATTCTGAATTCCAAAATAGGGGTGAAATGGAGCGTTGTCTTAAGAGCTTCATGAGGACTAGACCCCCGATGTATGATGGGAAGCCGGATCCTTTGGTGAGTACGACTTGGGTTTCGGATGTCGAAGGGTGTTTTCGTACTATGGAATGCCCTCCCGAGAAAAAGACGAGACTCGCTACTAGTTTGTTGCGGGGTAGGTCGAAGGATTGGTTGGATGGCAAGATTGATCTTGTCGGTGGTGAGACGTTTATGGCATTATCATGGGACGAATTTAAGGAGGAATTCTTCGAGGAGTTCCGAACTTCAGCCGATTTATCGGAATTGCGTTGTGAGTTGCGAAATTTGCAACAGGGTTCTATGGACTTGAATACTTTAAAGACGACTTTTATGTCGAAGGCTCGTTTTTGCCCGGAATATTTGGGGAACGATCGTTTGTTGATGGAGGATTTCTATCGAACTTTGAGCGATGACTTGAAAAGCAAAATTAGCCGGGGTTACGCGAAGTCGTTTGCGGAGTTATTTGCGGTGGCTAGAGGTTTCGAGTCTTTTACGCGATCGAAAAAGGGCGAACCTTCAAGTGAGGGAAGGGTTGTTTCGTATGGTGCTCCGAGTAAGAGGACTAAGGGTCTGAGTGCGAGTACGAGTAATGTGGTAAAGGGCGCGGTGGATTCTCGTGCGCCTAGGTGTTTCAATTGTGGCGTTAGGGGTCACAAGTTGTGGGAATGCACAATGCCGAGAAGTGATGACGGAATGTGCTACTATTGTCATAAAGAGGGACATCGCAAGCCGGATTGTCCCGAGTTGGCGGCGGCGAATGCCGCAAGGAGACGTTGAGGTACGTTTCGTTTTGATAAATATGTCTTTGAATATTTATTTATGTGGCGTTTATGTTCGGACTTGTTAATTGCATAGTGATTTGCATGTTATGGTTAAGGGTGACGTTCCTAACGGAAGTACCCTATGGTGATGTTTGGTTGTTGGACGAAGGGCGTAAGACTTGGTGTAACCAAGCATTCCTTAGTATTTGGGGAATGTTACTACCAAGCCACGGAAATGGTTTTGGTGTTCGATTGTTTAGCGCGTGTTCGCTTTTGGTGTTGAAGTGATGAACCATGAGGTTCGTCGGGTGATTGGAACCTTTGAGGCCGAGTTTTTAAAATCTCGATGTGTGTTGGTAATGGAGTCTTTATGACGCGACATTAGGTGCCTCTTTTATACCTACTAGCGTGGTGTCGACTCCGATTGTGTTGTGGTTACATTGTACTTAGGGTACCGGGAGAAACCCATAGGTACATGAGTGACTAGGTGAAACTTGACAAACTAAAGCAATTGGATAATTGCGAGGGTATGGTTTGTGTAATCGTGGTACACTTTTCGTTCGAAGTGTTTAAGGATTGATTGAAATCCTTCGTGTGCTCAAGGTTAGAGCAAGGTGTGGTGATGGGTCGTGTGTACCCAATTGTTGGTAAAGTCTACCTTTGGTAGCATCGTACGGGTGTACGAGTTGTGATATAGGAACGTGTTTCCAAGTGGGGGAGTCGCACTCCTGCGCGAGGAAAGTGTTAGTGTGATATTTCGGATGATGATTTTGGTAGATCTGGAATTTTTACCGAGACCTAGTTTTGGGTCGATTCGTGGTAGAGTGCGATTTCGGATAAATTGTACTTATGGTTTGGATTGGAATCCCACCGAGGCGGTAATGTGGTAAATCTCGTTGAGAGATAATGGACGTGTTTGGTGAGCAAGGTGAAATCCTTCGGTTAAGGAAGGTGTGTGTCGGGTTCTCTTTTGGAGAATTCTTGTTCGGTACCTATGTTTGATATAGGTGGTTCTTGCTCGATTATGGTATGTAGTTGATGAAGCATGACCTTCGGGGTCCGCTGACTTCATCGTGGTATTGATGATTAATGAAGCATGACTTTCGGGGTCCGCTGACTTCATTATAGTATGGTTGCGTGATGGAGCATGATCTTTAGGGTCCGCTGACTTCATCATGGGAGTACGTGATCGGTGAAGCATGATCTTCGGGTCCGCTGACTTCATCCGATATTGAGATTGGTGGAGCATGACCTTCGGGGTCCGCTGACTTCATCAAGAGGGTTGTGTTGTGGGACGTGAATATCGGGTTGTTCGTATTCACAATATTTCGGGTAGTACGAATGTCCCTGTTGGTTGGGCTCATAGTTTGAGGTAGTGAATGTCGGGTAGTTCGGATTCACTAAGGTTCGGGTTGTACGGCCATCCTCGGTTATACTATGTGGCGGTAGTAGTGAATATCGGTTTGCGCGTATTCACGATGACTCAGGTTTTTGCGGTCATGTCGTTGTGAGATATATGGATTGGGTTGGTGGATTTCGGGTTGTGCGAATTCACTAAGGTTCGGGTTGTTTCGACCATCCTCCATATGTGTTTTGGCTCGGGTTGTTTCGGCCATGTTGAGTTGTAATCTATTGGTTGTTTGATACACCAATGGTGGGGTCGTGAGGACCATGTTGTGGGAACTATCGGTCGTTTTATGCGTCGATGGTGGGGTCGTGAGGACCATGTGGTATGATTTGTGGTGCGATAGCCGTATTTCGCTCACATGTTTGTACGGGTGTGACGATAGATGATTTCGTACCCCTTGGGATTTGCGTTCCCATAGCCGTTTTGGGCGCTATCGGTTTCTAACCGTTGGATTGTATTGTTACGGTAGTTGCGTATTGGTCGTATTGCGCACTACAAGGGATGTTTAATGATTAGGTGATATCCGTAAGGATTCGTTTGGTTCGGTTTCATCGTTTCGGGTTATTGACCTTAGGTTGAGACTTGGTTGCTTTTAGCGTTGTACTCGGTAATAGTACGCTAAGGGAGTTATATCTCGGTACGAGATTGGTTGAGTTTTCCCGATGTTAGGGAAGGAGCATGGTTGTAGTGCTCGGATTGTGGTTTTGATAAATCGCGGGTGACGATTTAGTTGTGGAAGGCGATTCGTTGGAAAGAATTTCCTAGGAAAGTCGGATTTGAAACTTATGTTTAGGACCGTGTGTGGGGTCCGTTTGGTTAAGTGATGAGGATCACGAGGACGTGATCGAGCTTAAGTGGGGGAGAGTTGTAAGACCCAAATATTTATATTACGTACTTATGTACTTATAACATTCGGGTTTTGGTTGCGTTGGCTATTTGTATTAGTTAAAAGGCAAAAGATGCTGGAACTGGCCTGTTGCGCGCCGCGCGGTTCTGGTGCGCGCCGCGCAAAATGGCGCTGACAGAACTCCCTTGTTTTTATTTAATTAAATGAGGGGTAAAAGGGTAAAATCACATGGGGCCGGATTTGTGTGCCATATTAGCTACTTTGGATCAGTTTTGGATCATTTTTCATGTCCATTCATCCCTTCCAAATATTTAGAGAGAGATTGGAGGTTTTGGTGAAGAAGAAGCTCGAATCGTTCAAAGTCTCGGGTTTTAAAGTTGTTCCTTTCGTTCTCGGCTACACGGTGATAGTATTGGTAAGCTCAAACTCCGAATTTTCAATTATTTAATTTGATATTCAAGTTAGGGTTTTGAGTTAATTAGTTGTAAAACCCTTTTATGTGATGAAATGGGTTTAGTGAAGCTAGTAATCGGGTTTGTTGTTAATTGTTGGTGGATTTTGAGTTGGCGAACTAATTGGCCATGTTTAGAACTTTAATTTGAGTTTAATCACTTAAGTAGGTGATTATGGAAGTGTTGAAACCCATTTAGGGTAATTTGGTTGACTAGTTGTGACTTTGGGTCAAATTAGGGTTTGGTGGTGATTATGACCCATTTGGCGATTTAATGAGGTTTGTAAACTTAAAATGGATTAAGTTGAAGTATTAAACCAAGTTAAATGTGTTTTGGTGTCAAAACTTGTAAAGGATGAGATTTTGACCTTTATGGGTCAAAATTAGGGTTTAAGTGTCAAAATGGGTATGACACGTGTTTGGCACTTGTGTTCGGGTTTAATGGATGTATTAGGACCATTCTCACTCGTGTTAGTGATTATTGATTAGTTTTGGGCGCGGTTTGTACTTGGAAGTGCATTTGGGTCGAATTTGCACTAAGGGTCGAATTGGGTGGTTTATAAATCCATCCTAATTGTATTGTTGTATTTGTGATAATGGAATAGGTATCTTCCATTGGCAAGTTGCGGATTTACTTGGAAGCTTTCTTCAAGACTTCAAGGTGAGTGATAATATCCTATGTGCATATGTATGTGTAGGATGGGTGCGGGTCGGATGAAGTGATTCTCGGTTATAGAGCTCACTTCACATATAGGTGGACTTGATGGACTTGTGTATAAGTCCAATTGGCACGGTTGTGCATCTTGGTTGACCATCTTTGGCGAGGTGCACATTTTGTGTGCACATTATCACACTTGGTTGTGATTTGGTTGTTGTAACCCTAATGGCGAAGGGTTGATATGGTTGTGTTGTGGATGACCCCGATTTGGTGGATATTATAATCCCGTGACCATGGGTTTTGGTATTGAAATGAATCTCGGGTAGTGCGGATTCATGGTGACTCGGGTTGTTCGGTCACCTTATTTGAGGTAGTGAATCTCGGGTAGTGCGGATTCACGATGACTCGGGTTGTTCGGTCATCTTATGGTTGAGAAGTGAATTTCGGGTTGTGCGAATTCACAAGGCTCGGGTAGTTCGGCCAATGTTCGTGTGATTGAGGTTAAGGGGTTAACCTTGTGCATTATTATTATTGTTATATATATTAATGTATTGTTGTGTTGTAGCTAACCCTCCGGGTGTAGCTATTTGGCGATGTTCACTTTGTCGTTGGTGGACTCATGTTTGTGTCGTATCTTTAGCTCGTTGCTTAGATCGTACGGTATGCTTAGTGTAGATGCTTTATACTTGGATGCTTCGGTATGCGGTATTTGTTTTGCGTGGCGTATTCATTTTATACATATATATGTATGTAGTATATTATCATTCACTAAGCATTAGCTTACCCTCTCGTTGTTGACTATTTTTATAGATTTCATGCGGACGGTGGCTCGGGTAAGTGCGAGGACTAGAAGACTTTCATAGCTTGCTTTAGAGACTTGCTTTTGGATCGTTTAGGATTGGGTAGCGTATCCCCGATCGCCATGCTCGGCTTTGTGTTGTATTAAAGTCTTAAAGTCGAAAATTGTATTTTGGTACTTAAGGTGGTAAAATGGGTCGATGTGGGACCCGCTTCGTAAACTTAATTTTATTAATTAAACGTGTTAGTTTTATATGTATGAATTCATGGTTAAAAGCGTTTTGGCTAAAAACGTCGGGAACGGGTCAAACATTTTCACATTTCAAGGAAAACCGGACAGCGGGCTGCCAGACAGGTTCTGCGCGCCGCGCAACCTGTTGGCGCGCCGCGCAACTGGGTCAGTCAGCAAATTTTTTTTTTTTGTCATGAAATTTAACGGGGTTTTATACGCGGTATGGTTTGGGTTGTTACATCAGTGGCAAGAGAGCAACATAAACCATCAATAGAATGAAAACGTTATCGGAGAAGTATATATAGTTTCCACAATGCGAGGAAGAAGCTATAGTAACCTTTACCTATCCCACCACGAGAATAGCGGGTGGAGATGGGTAAAAACCACCATAGCAACCTACCACAATCGGAAAATGAGAAGAACACATTCTGTGAGAAAAAAGGGAAAACATAACACTGTATGCAAATTCATGAAAGCATTGAAAACTACATTTAAAAAAAATCTTAATGTTAAACACACATTAATAAGTGAAGGAAGTCCAGCCTTCAGAAGGCCTAGGTCGGTAGTAAGAGGTTCAGCCTCCTTCGCTGATTTCTCAAGCTCAACAGTTTTCTCCTCTAGCTGACGTTAAAGGTAGGCAATATAATCATCAGCCAACTTCAACTTTTGCTTGCAGTCAAGAAGGGCAGCGTCAGCAGCCTCCCCCTTCTCAAGTTGATGCTAAAGATTTACAACTTGATCTTCAATCACCTTAAGCTTCTGCTGACAATCAGAAAGGGCAACCTCAGAGAGCCTTTCTTCCTCCTCTTCAAGAAGCAATCCATGATAAATGGCTGTGTTGTTGGCAACAAAAGCATGGAACTGGCCTCTTTGCGGAACATAGAATCAAAGGCATCAAGAAGAGGCTTGGATGCAAGCTTGCGCAGCCGGCGCATGGCCGAAGTAATCAATCTCCACCTGGGAGAAATCATTAACAAAATCGTCCAAGGGAAAATCAAACTCCCCCTCAAAGTCATAAGGAAGGGTGAAGGTGCGAGAACCACCATCCTCGGTTTAAGAACCGTCAAGATCATCGCCAGAAGAGATTGCATGAAAACAAAAAAGTTAAAGATATGCGTAAAAATGAAAGTGGAGAAATACACAAGGTTACAAGCAGGAATTAAACATTTTCTCTTCTTGGCCAAGGATATTAATCCTTTCCCTTTACGCTTCCTGGAAGGAACGGATATAAGGGGAGGCTGGATTTCCTGCACATCAGGAACAACAAGCACAATATGCTGCTCCTCAGGCTGCTCAGCATCAGGCTGCTCAACTTCCTCATCAACTTCCTCTTCTGAAAGCTGTTCAACATCCCCCACACCCTGCAAATCACGATCACTAACCACGGGAGCATTAAGTTCAGCCACCCAGCCCTGGGTCAGCTCCTCAAGATTGTCAAAAGTCGTGGTAGTATTAAGTTTCATTGCTGCAAAAAATAAAAAAAGAGAGTAAGATATTAGAAAAAAGGCAAGGCAGAAGCGCAAATTCGATTAAGAGAAACTCCTACATTGATCACCATGAAACAAAACAAGGACATAATCAGGAAATTCCCACTAAATGCTCACTCCAACCATCACAAGAATATGTTCAGGATAGGGGCGTTGTGGTTTCCAACTCTTTGATATTATTCAAGAAAGATCTCTCAACAACATTGAGATAAGGGGCCTTACTAACCCCCTTCTTAGCTTTCAAACGCCACTCGAAAAGAGCAAGATATCTGTCTGAAAAAGTATTGGTACTGATAAAAAAGAAAGAGTTTCTCTCCATCCTTTCAGAGAAAAGTCCATATGACCAAAAAAATGGTAGCCAGATTTCTGGTTTATAGAAAACCAACCATACTCAGAAGTGGTGACAGTAAAACAAGATCGAAAGAGATGAAGAGAAGGACGTACACGTCAGGAGCGAAAATACATTTCCCATGTAATAAGTTTCTGGTAGGCATGAGGATGCATTTGATCAGGAGAAAAGTCACAGTGCTCAAAAAACTCGTATAGAAATTTAGTCAGGGGAAAACGAAAGTTGCCAACATAGATTGAGGCACCATAAATGGCAACCATATCCGGCGGAGGAATGTGAGCCCTAAGATTGGGTCCAGGAATCACATGATGGTAAGAGTTGAGAAAAGAAAAGTCATCCAAAATAGTGAATAAATATTTTTTATTCACTAAACTACGAACATCTTTCACATTAACTTTGCTTTTCGAAACATGACTGCTTGTGGATGGAGCATGAAATGTCCCGTTCTTATTGATTAAAAACGTTCCATATTAATTGATTTCGTTGCGAGGTTTTGACCTCTATATGAGACGTTTTTCAAAGACTGCATTCATTTTTAAAACAAACCATAACCTTTATTTCATAAATAAAGGTTTAAAAAGCTTTACGTAGATTATCAAATAATGATAATCTAAAATATCATGTTTACACACGACCATTACATAATGGTTTACAATACAAATATGTTACATCGAAATCAGTTTCTTGAATGCAGTTTTTACACAATATCATACAAACATGGACTCCAAATCTTGTCCTTATTTTAGTATGCAACAGCGGAAGCTCTTAATATTCACCTGAGAATAAACATGCTTTAAACGTCAACAAAATGTTGGTGAGTTATAGGTTTAACCTATATATATCAAATCGTAACAATAGACCACAAGATTTCATATTTCAATACACATCCCATACATAGAGATAAAAATCATTCATATGGTGAACACCTGGTAACCGACATTAACAAGATGCATATATAAGAATATCCCCATCATTCCGGGACACCCTTCGGATATGATATAAATTTCGAAGTACTAAAGCATCCGGTACTTTGGATGGGGTTTGTTAAGCCCAATAGATCTATCTTTAGGATTCGCGTCAATTAGGGTGTCTGTTCCCTAATTCTTAGATTACCAGACTTAATAAAAAGGGACATATTCGATTTCGATAATTCAACCATAGAATGTAGTTTCACATACTTGTGTCTATTTTGTAAATCATTTATAAAACCTGCATGTATTCTCATCCCAAAAATATTAGATTTTAAAAGTGGGACTATAACTCACTTTCACAGATTTTTACTTCGTCGGGAAGTAAGACTTGGCCACTGTTGATTCACGAACCTATAACAATATATACATATATATTAAAGTATGTTCAAAATATATTTACAACACTTTTAATATATTTTGATGTTTTAAGTTTATTAAGTCAGCTGTCCTCGTTAGTAACCTATAACTAGTTGTCCACAGTTAGATGTACAGAAATAAATCGATAAATATTATCTTGAATCAATCCACGACCCAGTGTATACGTATCTCAGTATTGATCACAACTCAAACTATATATATTTTGGAATCAACCTCAACCCTGTATAGCTAACTCCAACATTCACATATAGAGTGTCTATGGTTGTTCCGAAATATATATAGATGTGTCGACATGATAGGTCGAAACATTGTTTACGTGTCTATGGTATCTCAAGATTACATAATATACAATACAAGTTGATTAAGTTATGGTTGGAATAGATTTGTTACCAATTTTCACGTAGCTAAAATGAGAAAAATTATCCAATCTTGTTTTACCCATAACTTCTTCATTTTAAATCCGTTTTGAGTGAATCAAATTGCTATGGTTTCATATTGAACTCTATTTTATGAATCTAAACAGAAAAAGTATAAGTTTATAGTCGGAAAAATAAGTTACAAGTCGTTTTTGTAAAGGTAGTCATTTCAGTCGAAAGAACGACGTCTAGATGACCATTTTAGAAAACATACTTCCACTTTGAGTTTAACCATAATTTTTGGATATAGTTTCATGTTCATAATAAAAATCATTTTCTCAGAATAACAACTTTTAAATCAAAGTTTATCATAGTTTTTAATTAACTAACCCAAAACAGCCCACGGTGTTACTACGACGGCGTAAATCCGGTTTTACGGTGTTTTTCGTGTTTCCAGGTTTTAAATCATTAAGTTAGCATATCATATAGATATAGAATATGTGTTTAGTTGATTTTAAAAGTCAAGTTAGAAGGATTAACTTTTGTTTGCGAACAAGTTTAGAATTAACTAAACTATGTTCTAGTGATTACAAGTTTAAACCTTCGAATAAGATAGCTTTATATGTATGAATCGAATGATGTTATGAACATCATTACTACCTTAATTTCCTTGGATAAACCTACTGGAAAAGAGAAAAATGGATCTAGCTTCAATGGATCCTTGGATGGCTCGAAGTTCTTGAAGCAGAATCATGACACGAAAACAAGTTCAAGTAAGATCATCACTTGAAATAAGATTGTTATAGTTATAGAAATTGAACCAAAGTTTTAATATGATTATTACCTTGTATTAGAATGATAACCTACTGTAATAAACAAAGATTTCTTGAGGTTGGATGATCACCTTACAAGATTGGAAGTGAGCTAGCAAACTTGAAAGTATTCTTGATTTTATGTAACTAGAACTTGTAAAATATATGAAGAACACTTAGAACTTGAAGATAGAACTTGAGAGAGATCAATTAGATGAATAAAATTGAAGAATGAAAGTGTTTGTAGGTGTTTTTGGTCGTTGGTGTATGGATTAGATATAAAGGATATGTAATTTTGTTTTCATGTAAATAAGTCATGAATGATTACTCATATTTTTGTAATTTTATGAGATATTTCATGCTAGTTGCCAAATGATGGTTCCCACATGTGTTAGGTGACTCACATGGGCTGCTAAGAGCTGATCATTGGAGTGTATATACCAATAGTACATACATCTAAAAGCTGTGTATTGTACGAGTACGAATACGGGTGCATACGAGTAGAATTGTTGATGAAACTGAACGAGGATGTAATTGTAATCATTTTTGTTAAGTAGAAGTATTTTGATAAGTGTATTGAAGTCTTTCAAAAGTGTATAAATACATATTAAAACACTACATGTATATACATTTTAACTGAGTCGTTAAGTCATCGTTAGTCGTTACATGTAAGTGTTGTTTTGAAACCTTTAGGTTAACGATCTTGTTGAATGTTGTTAACCCATTGTTTATTATAACAAATGAGATGTTAAATTATTATATTATCATGATATTATGATATATAATATATCTTAGTATGATGTATATACAGTTAAATGTCGTTACAACGATAATCGTTACATATATGTCTCGTTTCGAAATCATTAAGTTAGTAGTCTTATTTTTACATATGTATTTCATTGTTAATACACTTAATAATATATTTACTTATCATTTAACATAATTAACCAAGTGTATCAATATCTTAATATGATTCATATGTACCTAGTAATACGTTGTTATAACGATAATCGTTATATATATCGTTTTCGAGTTTCTTAAATTAATAGTCTCATTTTTATGTATATAACTCATTGTTAAAATACCTAATGAGATACATACTTATAATAAAAACATGTTAACTATATATATAACCATATATATGTCATTGTATAGTTTTTACAAGTTTTAACGTTCGTGAATCACCGGTCAACTTGGGTGGTCAATTGTCTATATGAAACATATTTCAATTAATCAAGTCTTAACAAGTTTGATTGCTTAACATGTTGGAAACATTTAATCACGTAAATATCAATCTCAATTAATATATATAAACATGGAAAAGTTCGGGTCACTACAGTACCTACCCGTTAAATAAATTTCGTCCCGAAATTTTAAGTTGTTGAAGGTGTTGACGAATCTTCTGGAAATAGATGCGGGTATTTCTTCTTCATCTGATCTTCACGCTCCCAGGTGAACTCGGGTCCTCTACGAGCATTCTATCGAACCTTAACAATTGGTATCTTGTTTTGCTTAAGTCTTTTAACCTCACGATCCATTATTTCGACGGGTTCTTCGATGAATTGAAGTTTTTCGTTGATTTGGATTTCATCTAACGGAATAGTGAGATCTTCTTTAGCAAAACATTTCTTCAAATTCGAGACGTGGAAAGTGTTATGTACAGCCGCGAGTTGTTGAGGTAACTCTAGTCGGTAAGCTACTGGTCCGACACGATCAATAATCTTGAATGGTCCAATATACCTTGGATTTAATTTCCCTCGTTTACCAAATCGAACAACGCCTTTCCAAGGTGAAACTTTAAGCATGACCATCTCTCCAATTTCAAATTCTATATCTTTTCTTTTAATGTCAGCGTAGCTCTTTTGTCGACTTTGGGCGGTTTTCAACCGTTGTTGAATTTGGATGATTTTCTCGGTAGTTTCTTGTATAATCTCCGGACCCGTAATCTGTCTATCCCCCACTTCACTCCAACAAATCGGAGACCTGCACTTTCTACCATAAAGTGCTTCAAACGGCGCCATCTCAATGCTTGAATGGTAGCTGTTGTTGTAGGAAAATTCTGCTAATGGTAGATGTCGATCCCAACTGTTTCTGAAATCAATAACACATGCTCGTAGCATGTCTTCAAGCGTTTGTATCGTCCTTTCGCTCTGCCCATCAGTTTGTGGATGATAGGCAGTACTCATGTCTAGACGAGTTCCTAATGCTTGCTGTAATGTCTGCCAGAATCTTGAAATAAATCTGCCATCCCTATCAGAGATAATAGAGATTGGTATTCCATGTCTGGATACGACTTCCTTCAAATACAGTCGTGCTAACTTCTCCATCTTGTCATCTTCTCTTATTGGCAGGAAGTGTGCTGATTTGGTGAGACGATCAACTATTACCCAAATAGTATCAAAACCACTTGCAGTCCTTGGCAATTTAGTGATGAAATCCATGGTAATGTTTTCCCATTTCCATTCCGGGATTTCGGGTTGTTGAAGTAGACCTGATGGTTTCTGATGCTCAGCTTTGACCTTAGAACACGTCAAACATTCTCCTACGTATTTAGCAACATCGGCTTTCATACCCGGCCACCAAAAATGTTTCTTGAGATCCTTGTACATCTTCCCCGTTCCAGGATGTATTGAGTATCTGGTTTTATGAGCTTCTCTAAGTACCATTTCTCTCATATCTCCAAATTTTGGTACCCAAATCCTTTCAGCCCTATACCGGGTTCCGTCTTCCCGAATATTAAGATGCTTATCCGATCCTTTGGGTATTTCATCCTTTAAATTTCCCTCTTTTAAAACTCCTTGTTGCGCCTCCTTTATTTGAGTAGTAATGTTATTATGAATCATTATATTCATAGATTTTACTCGAATGGGTTCTCTGTCCTTCCTGCTCAAGGCATCGGCTACCACATTTGCCTTCCTCGGGTGGTAATGAATCTCAAAGTCGTAATCATTCAATAATTCAATCCACCTACGCTGCCTCATATTCAGTTGTTTCTGATTAAATATGTGTTGAAGACTTTTGTGGTCGGTATATATAATACTTTTGACCCCATATAAGTAGTGCCTCCAAGTCTTTAATGCAAAAACAACCGCGCCTAATTCCAAATCATGCGTCGTATAATTTTGTTCGTGAATCTTCAATTGTCTAGACGCATAAGCAATCACCTTCGTTCGTTGCATTAATACACAACCGAGACCTTGCTTTGATGCGTCACAATAAATCACAAAATCATCATTCCCTTCAGGCAATGACAATATAGGTGCCGTAGTTAGCTTTTTCTTCAATAACTGAAACGCTTTCTCTTGTTCATCATTCCATTCAAATTTCTTCCCTTTATGCGTTAATGCAGTCAAGGGTTTTGCTATTCTGGAAAAGTCTTGGATGAACCTTCTGTAGTAACCAGCTAGTCCTAAAAATTGGCGTATGTGTTTCGGAGTTTTCGGGGTTTCCCACTTTTCAACAGTTTCTATCTTTGCCGGATTCACCTTAATACCTTCTTTGTTCACTATGTGACCGAGGAATTGAACTTCTTCCAACCAAAATGCACACTTTGAAAACTTAGCGTACAATTCTTCCTTCCTCAATACTTCTAACACCTTTCTCAAATGTTCACCGTGTTCTTGGTCATTCTTTGAGTAAATAAGTATGTCATCAATGAAAACAATGACAAACTTGTCAAGGTATGGTCCACACACTCGGTTCATAAGGTCCATGAACACAGCTGGTGCATTAGTTAAACCAAACGGCATGACCATAAACTCGTAATGACCGTAACGTGTTCTGAAAGCAGTCTTTGGAATATCATCTTCTTTCACCCGCATTTGATGATACCCGGAACGTAAGTCAATCTTTGAATAAACAGACGAACCTTGTAGTTGATCAAATAAGTCGTCGATTCTCGGTAGTGGGTAGCGGTTCTTGATGGTAAGTTTGTTCAACTCTCGGTAGTCGATACACAACCTGAATGTACCATCTTTCTTCTTGACAAACAAAACAGGAGCTCCCCACGGTGATGTGCTTGGTCGAATGAAACCACGCTCTAAAAGTTCTTGTAATTGGCTTTGCAGTTCTTTCATCTCGTTGGGTGCGAGTCTGTAAGGAGCACGAGCTATTGGTGCAGCTCCTGGTACAAGATCTATTTGAAATTCAACGGATCGATGTGGGGGTAATCCCGATAATTCTTTGGAAATACATCGGGAAATTCTTTTGCAATGGAAACATCATTGATGCTCTTTTCTTCAGTTTGTACTTTCTCGACGTGTGCTAGAACAGCATAGCAACCTTTTCTTATTAGTTTTTGTGCCTTCAAATTACTAATAAGATGTAGCTTCGTGTTGCCCTTTTCTCCGTACACCATTAAGGGTTTTCCTTTTTCTCGTATAATGCGAATTGCATTTTTGTAACAAACGATCTCCGCTTTCACTTCTTTCAACCAGTCCATACCGATTATCACATCAAAACTCCCTAACTCTACTGGTATCAAATCAATCTTAAATGTTTCGCTAACCAGTTTAATTTCTCGATTCCGACATATATTATCTGCTGAAATTAATTTACCATTTGCTAATTCGAGTAAAAATTTACTATCCAAAGGCGTCAATGGACAACTTAATTTAGCACAAAAATCTCTACTCATATAGCTTCTATCCGCACCAGAATCAAATAAAACGTAAGCAGATTTATTGTCAATAAGAAATGTACCCGTAACAAGCTCCGGGTCTTCCTGTGCCTCTACCGCATTAATATTGAAAACTCTTCCACGGCCTTGTCCATTCGTGTTCTCCTGGTTCGGGCAATTTCTAATAATGTGGCCTGGTTTTCCACATTTATAACAAACTACATTGGCATAACTTGCTCCGACACTACTTGCTCCGCCATTACTCGTTCCGACACCATTTGTTCCTTTCGTTCTATTAACCCCTGGTCCGTAGACCTCACACTTCGCCGCGCTATGACCATTTCTTTTACACTTGTTGCAAAATTTGGTGCAGAACCCCGAGTGATTCTTTTCACACCTTTGGCATAGCTGCTTCTGATTGTTGTTGTTGTTGCGGTTATTATTGTTGTTGGGATGATTGTTGTAGTTGTTGTTGTTGTTGTTGTTGTTGTTGTTGTTGTTGTTGTTGTTGGGCCGTTTGTTGTAGTTGCGATTGATGTTGCGATTGTTGGGATAATTGTTGAGATTATTGTTGTAATTGCTGTTGTTGTTGTACTGGTGATTCTTATCACCGTTTTCCTCCCACTTTCTTTTGACTTGCTTCACATTAGCCTCTTCAGCAGTCTGTTCTTTAATTCTTTCTTCAATCTGGTTCACTAGTTTGTGAGCCATTCTACATGCCTGTTGTATGGAGGCGGGCTCGTGTGAACTTATATCTTCTTGGATTCTTTCCGGTAATCCTTTCACAAACGCGTCGATCTTCTCTTTCTCATCTTCGAATGCTCCCGGACACAATAGGCACAATTCTGTGAATCGTCTTTCGTACGTGGTAATATCAAATCCTTGGGTTCGTAACCCTCTAAGTTCTGTCTTGAGATTATTGACCTCAGTTCTGGGACGGTACTTCTCGTTCATCAAGTGCTTGAATGCTGACCACGGTAGTGCGTACGCATCGTCTTGTCCCACTTGCTCTAGATAGGTATTCCACCATGTTAACGCAGAACCTGTGAAGGTATGCGTAGCGTACTTCACTTTGTCCTCTTCAGTACACTTACTTATGGCAAACACCGATTCGACCTTCTCGGTCCACCGTTTCAATCCGATCGGTCCTTCGGTTCCATCAAATTCCAAAGGTTTGCAGGCAGTGAATTCTTTGTAGGTGCATCCTACACGATTTCCTGTACTGCTAGATCCAAGCTTATTGTTGGTATGTAGCGCAGCCTGTACTGCGCCTATGTTTGAAGCTAGAAAAGTACGGAATTCCTCTTCATTCATATTCACGGTGTGTCGAGTAGTCGGTGCCATTTCCTTCAAAATACTTAAATGGAACAAGTTAATCATACAGAATATTAAGAGTAGTTAATAGTATTTCGTAGCATAATATGAACTCATTTATAAAAGCTTTTTCTTCATATTAGCGTTTTATAAGTTTAAATTCGGGTAGTACCTACCCGTTAAGTTCATACTTAGTAGCTAATATACAATTCAACTACTACAATTCTATATGAAAAACTGATTATAATAATTTTTCGCGTTCAAACTTTTATACAATATTTTACAAACTTACAATACCGCTTATTTTACATAAAGCATGAAATATAGCACACAATAACTTTGATACAAGATAGTTGTGAAGACAATTCTAGCTAGTACACAAGTCATTCAGCAAAGGCAATAAAGACACGTAATTCATACGTCCAGAAACAAGTCATGCATTCTGGTTTTACTAGGACTACTTCCCATCCTTGGTCTTGTGCAACATAACCGTTATGGCCGTTGATAAGACAGCGTGTTGTAACGTCATCAAAGGGACGAGGGTTACGTAATGTCCAACAGTCCCGTAATAATCTAAAAACCTCATTTCTTACCCCAATTACCGACTCCGTCACTTGTGGGAACGTTTTGTTTAATAGTTGTAGCCCGATGTTCTTGTTCTCACTTTGGTGAGAAGCGAACATTACTAATCCGTAAGCATAACATGCTTCTTTATGTTGCATGTTAGCCGCTTTTTCTAAATCACGAAGTCCAATATTCGGATATATTGAGTCAAAATAATTTCTTAACCCGTTGCTTAAAATAGCATTTGGGTTCCCCGCAATATATGCGTCAAAGTAAACACATCGTAACTTATGGGTTTCCCAATGTGATATCCCCCATCTTTCAAACGAAAGTCTCTTATAAACCAAGACATTCTTGGAACGTTCTTCGAATGTCTTACAAACTGATCTCGCCTTAAATAGTTGTGCCGAAGAATTCTGGCCGACTCTAGACAAGATTTCATCAATCATGTCTCCGGGTAGGTCTCTTAAAATATTGGGTTTTCTATCCATTTTGTGTTTTTAAACTGTAAAATAGACAAGAGTTAGATTCATAAAAAAATACTTATTAATACAAGCAATTTTTACATATATCATAAAGCATAAGAACACTATATTACATATATTACACCACACGAATACAACTATCTTATTCCGACTCGCTCGTTTCTTCTTCTTCGGTTTTGGTTCGTTTTGCCAAGTTTCTAGGGATATATGATGTTCCCCTAATACGAGCCGTCGTTGTCCACATTGGTTTAGAAAAACCTGGTGGTTTAGAGGTTCCCGGGTCATTGTTACAACTTAAGGACTTCAGGGGTTGACGATACATATAAAGTTCATCGGGGTTGGAATTAGATTTCTCTATTTTTATGCCCTTTCCCTTATTATTTTCTTTTGCCTTTTTAAATTCAGTTGGGGTAATTTCTATAACATCATCGGAATTCTCGTCGAAATCCGATTCATCAGAGAATTGGTAATCCTCCCAATATTTTGCTTCCTTGGCGGAAACACCATTGACCATAATTAACCTTGGTCGGTTGGTTGAGGATTTTCTTTTACTTAACCGTTTTATTATTTCCCCCACCGGTTCTATTTCTTCATCCGGTTCCGATTCTTCTTCCGGTTCCGATTCTTCTTCCGGTTCCGACTCTTCTTCCGGTTCCTCTTCGGGAACTTGTGAATCAGTCCATAAATCATTCCAATTTACATTTGACTCTTCATTATTATTAGGTGAGTCAATGGGACTTGTTCTAGAGGTAGACATCTATCACATAATATCAAACGCGTTAAGAGATTAATATATCACATAATATTTACATGTTAAAAATATATAGTTTCCAACAAAATTTGTTAAGCAATCATTTTTCAAGTAAACACGGTCGAAGTCCAGACTCACTAATGCATCCTAACAAACTCGATAAGACACACTAATGCAAAGTTCTGGTTCTCTAAGACCAACGCTCGGATACCAACTGAAATGTCCCGTTCTTATTGATTAAAAACGTTCCATATTAATTGATTTCGTTGCGAGGTTTTGACCTCTATATGAGACGTTTTTCAAAGACTGCATTCATTTTTAAAACAAACCATAACCTTTATTTCATAAATAAAGGTTTAAAAAGCTTTACGTAGATTATCAAATAATGATAATCTAAAATATCCTGTTTGCACACGACCATTACATAATGGTTTACAATACAAATATGTTACATCGAAATCAGTTTCTTGAATGCAGTTTTTACACAATATCATACAAACATGGACTCCAAATCTTGTCCTTATTTTAGTATGCAACAGCGGAAGCTCTTAATATTCACCTGAGAATAAACATGCTTTAAACGTCAACAAAATGTTGGTGAGTTATAGGTTTAACCTATATATATCAAATCGTAACAATAGACCACAAGATTTCATATTTCAATACACATCCCATACATAGAGATAAAAATCATTCATATGGTGAACACCTGGTAACCGACATTAACAAGATGCATATATAAGAATATCCCCATCATTCCGGGACACCCTTCGGATATGATATAAATTTCGAAGTACTAAAGCATCCGGTACTTTGGATGGGGTTTGTTAAGCCCAATAGATCTATCTTTAGGATTCGCGTCAATTAGGGTGTCTGTTCCCTAATTCTTAGATTACCAGACTTAATAAAAAGGGACATATTCGATTTCGATAATTCAACCATAGAATGTAGTTTCACATACTTGTGTCTATTTTGTAAATCATTTATAAAACCTGCATGTATTCTCATCCCAAAAATATTAGATTTTAAAAGTGGGACTATAACTCACTTTCACAGATTTTTACTTCGTCGGGAAGTAAGACTTGGCCACTGTTGATTCACGAACCTATAACAATATATACATATATATTAAAGTATGTTCAAAATATATTTACAACACTTTTAATATATTTTGATGTTTTAAGTTTATTAAGTCAGCTGTCCTCGTTAGTAACCTATAACTAGTTGTCCACAGTTAGATGTACAGAAATAAATCGATAAATATTATCTTGAATCAATCCACGACCCAGTGTATACGTATCTCAGTATTGATCACAACTCAAACTATATATATTTTGGAATCAACCTCAACCCTGTATAGCTAACTCCAACATTCACATATAGAGTGTCTATGGTTGTTCCGAAATATATATAGATGTGTCGACATGATAGGTCGAAACATTGTATACGTGTCTATGGTATCTCAAGATTACATAATATACAATACAAGTTGATTAAGTTATGGTTGGAATAGATTTGTTACCAATTTTCACGTAGCTAAAATGAGAAAAATTATCCAATCTTGTTTTACCCATAACTTCTTCATTTTAAATCCGTTTTGAGTGAATCAAATTGCTATGGTTTCATATTGAACTCTATTTTATGAATCTAAACAAAAAAAGTATAAGTTTATAGTCGGAAAAATACGTTACAAGTCGTTTTTGTAAAGGTAGTCATTTCAGTCGAAAGAACGACGTCTAGATGACCATTTTAGAAAACATACTTCCACTTTGAGTTTAACCATAATTTTTGGATATAGTTTCATGTTCATAATAAAAATCATTTTCTCAGAATAACAACTTTTAAATCAAAGTTTATCATAGTTTTTAATTAACTAACCCAAAACAGCCCACGGTGTTACTACGACGGCGTAAATCCGGTTTTACGGTGTTTTTCGTGTTTCCAGGTTTTAAATCATTAAGTTAGCATATCATATAGATATAGAACATGTGTTTAGTTGATTTTAAAAGTCAAGTTAGAAGGATTAACTTTTGTTTGCGAACAAGTTTAGAATTAACTAAACTATGTTCTAGTGATTACAAGTTTAAACCTTCGAATAAGATAGCTTTATATGTATGAATCGAATGATGTTATGAACATCATTACTACCTTAATTTCCTTGGATAAACCTACTGGAAAAGAGAAAAATGGATCTAGCTTCAATGGATCCTTGGATGGCTCGAAGTTCTTGAAGCAGAATCATGACACGAAAACAAGTTCAAGTAAGATCATCACTTGAAATAAGATTGTTATAGTTATAGAAATTGAACCAAAGTTTGAATATGATTATTACCTTGTATTAGAATGATAACCTACTGTAAGAAACAAAGATTTCTTGAGGTTGGATGATCACCTTACAAGATTGGAAGTGAGCTAGCAAACTTGAAAGTATTCTTGATTTTATGTAACTAGAACTTGTAAAATATATGAAGAACACTTAGAACTTGAAGATAGAACTTGAGAGAGATCAATTAGATGAATAAAATTGAAGAATGAAAGTGTTTGTAGGTGTTTTTGGTCGTTGGTGTATGGATTAGATATAAAGGATATGTAATTTTGTTTTCATGTAAATAAGTCATGAATGATTACTCATATTTTTGTAATTTTATGAGATATTTCATGCTAGTTGCCAAATGATGGATCCCACATGTGTTAGGTGACTCACATGGGCTGCTAAGAGCTGATCATTGGAGTGTATATACCAATAGTACATACATCTAAAAGCTGTGTATTGTACGAGTACGAATACGGGTGCATACGAGTAGAATTGTTGATGAAACTGAACGAGGATGTAATTGTAATCATTTTTGTTAAGTAGAAATATTTTGATAAGTGTATTGAAGTCTTTCAAAAGTGTATAAATACATATTAAAACACTACATGTATATACATTTTAACTGAGTCGTTAAGTCATCGTTAGTCGTTACATGTAAGTGTTGTTTTGAAACCTTTAGGTTAACGATCTTGTTGAATATTGTTAACCCATTGTTTATTATAACAAATGAGATGTTAAATTATTATATTATCATGATATTATGATATATAATATATCTTAGTATGATGTATATACAGTTAAATGTCGTTACAACGATAATCGTTACATATATGTCTCGTTTCGAAATCATTAAGTTAGTAGTCTTATTTTTACATATGTATTTCATTGTTAATACACTTAATAATATATTTACTTATCATTTAACATAATTAACCAAGTGTATCAATATCTTAATATGATTCATATGTACCTAGTAATACGTTGTTATAACGATAATCGTTATATATATCGTTTTCGAGTTTCTTAAATTAATAGTCTCATTTTTATGTATATAACTCATTGTTAAAATACCTAATGAGATACATACTTATAATAAAAACATGTTAACTATATATATAACCATATATATGTCATTGTATAGTTTTTACAAGTTTTAACGTTCGTGAATCACCGGTCAACTTGGGTGGTCAATTGTCTATATGAAACATATTTCAATTAATCAAGTCTTAACAAGTTTGATTGCTTAACATGTTGGAAACATTTAATCACGTAAATATCAATCTCAATTAATATATATAAACATGGAAAAGTTCGGGCCACTACAGAGCAGATCTGCTAGTCATTGTGTGGAAATAAAAAGAAAATAACTCTACACGTAAAAAGCACATGAAGGAAATCTAATCTTAAAGAAGAAACGAAGAAGATTGTAGAATCTTGAATAAATGTTCGATAGCATAAAAATTGATATAAGGAAATAAGAAGAGTATTTATAGGGAAAAAGCAATGAAATCAAACGAGGGAGATGGAATACACATGTCGAGAAGGTATGGAAGAAGTCACAAGGGTATATTTTTAGAGTAATGATTTGAATTTTAAAAGGAGATATTAGACATTGGAAACGGCGCGTCGAAAAAAGTGTCTTTTCACAGACGCGGACATTTAATACACGTCAAATCAGTCAAAATAAGTATAGATTTTGGCAACGTATCCATAGCCGGCTAACGTTACCAAACTGGGGGGGACTTTATGATACACATACCTGATCCGTATCTAATAAGCATTATTCGCATAAGACTTACCCACATTTATTAAGTAAAACATTAAGGGAATTCGAAAGTATGTGATGTTACCGGCAAGAAACAAGACAACGATTAAAGTCAAAACGGCTACCAGACACAAGGGTGACGTACAAGCCACCTGGACGCTAGCTGGATAAGCATGCGGCAGGAGAAAGATTGACGCACCAGCTAGGCAAATACACGATAAACAACAAAAAAATGAAAACCATTGGAAGCTAGCCGGATGGAAAGTGCCATATATAAGTTTGCAATTCATATACGGGGCCATCCAGATGGAGAATGTCGTGAAAAAACACTTGACGATTTTAAAGATGTGTTTACACATAAGCCCTTCCACTTGGCCAAGTGTGTAGGATATCCTGTAGCCTATACACGGGCACCAAATGAAATGCCCCATTCATATCGATTATAAACGTTACATAATAATTGATTTCATTGCGAGGTATTTAACCTCTATATGATACATTTTACAAACATTGCATTCGTTTTTAAAAGACAAACTTTCATTTCAACAAAAGTTGACAGGCATGCATACCATTTCATAATATATCCAAACTATAAATGACTTAATCTGTCATTTACTTAATATTAATCTTTATTGAACTCAACGACTTGAATGCAATGTCTTTTGAAATATGCCATGAATGACTCCAAGTAATATCTTTAAAATGAGCAAATGCACAGCGAAAGATTTCTTTAATACCTAAGAATAAACATGCTTACAAGTGTTAACCAAAAGGTTGGTGAGTTCATTAGTTTATCATAAACAATCATTTCCATTATTTTAATAGACCACGAGATTTTCATTTCTATTTATCATAAACATCCATCTCATATCAGGCATTTCGCAAACTGCATAGAGATAAAAATCATTCATATGGATTGAACACCTAGTAACCGACCCTAACAGGATGCATATAGAATATCCCCATCATTCCGGCACTCTCATCGGATATGATAAATCGAAGTAGTAAAGCATCTGTAACCCGGATGAGGCTTGTTAGGCCAAATAGATCTATCTTTAGGATTCACGTCAATTAGGGGCCATTTTCCTAATTCTTAGGCTACCAAGCTAAAAAGGGGCATATTGTTCGATAATCCAACCATAGAATGTAGTTTCGATTACTTGTGTCTATTTCGTAAAATATTTATAAAAGCAGCGCATGTATTCTCAGTCCCAAAAATATATATTGCAAAAACATTTAAAAAATGAGCAAATGAAACTCACAATACTCTATTTTATAGTAAAAATACATATGACGGCATTGAACAAGTGTAGTGTTGGCCTCGGATTTACGAACCTATATTAAGTATATATATTTATATGTTGGTCAATATCTCTCTATCAATTTAGGTCAAGTCGTAGTGTATCACAATCCTATTGCTCGAGATTATCATGCAAAAGTTAACGCAAGTCATCTAATCCAAAAATGACTTTCAAAATCTATACATGTTTATTATACAATTATATTACCAGAGTATAAGTCTTGATAGTTGAATGAATCGATAATTTACAAATCTCAACTTATCACATAACTGATTAAATTGTTATATTCGAAAATTTTTAGATAAATCAATGTAACTAGTTTATGTATATCTATTTGTAATCTATATGTTATTTTACTGAATTATATGTTATTTTAATAATTAAATAACTTATATTTATTCTACATATTTTAAGTAATTTAATATTTATATAGTAATATTCTTAAATTATTTCATCCTTTATTATAATGTATTAATGATAAAGAGATATGATAAAAATATATTTTTATATATTAAGTATTATAATTTGTATAACGTTTAAATAATATCATTTTAATGATAAAAATATAGTGATAGGTATTATTAATATAATTGCATTACATGTAATAAATATATATTTGTATCAAATATTTATTCGATTAAATAATATAATATTAATAATAATAATAATGAACCAAAAGCTGCATTATTTTGTAATAATAATAATAATATTAATTATTTTTAATAGTAATAATAATAATATTATTATTAATGATGATGATAATAATAACCATAAAATTTATAACAATAATATTATTAATAATAATAATATTATAATAATACTAATTTTATTAATGATAATAATAATATTAGTAATAATAATTCTATAACAATTTATATATATCAACTTCATATCTATATGTTATATATTGAAAATAATAATATTAATAATAGTGATTTTAATTTTAATATTAATATTGATAATAATAATTTTGATAATAAATAATAATCTTTTGTAGTAATACTAATGTCATTATAATAATTATATTACTAATAATGATAATAATAATGAAAACGATATTTTTATCTAAATCATAACCTTAACAATATTTTAACTGAATCATGATACTTATACTCATTATTTCCTAATCGACTTGTTTAATGGCTTTTAGTCCTCTTTTATATCGCATTCATAATAATTATAATAATAGTAATCGTAATAATTAAATAATACTAATATTAGTTTTAATGATAATGATATTAATAATAATAAATATTATAATAATATTAATGATAATACTAATACTAATACTAATAATAATAATAATAATAATAATAATAATAATAATAATATTATTAATAATAATCTTAATAATAATAATGATAGTAATAATAATAACAATAACAATTTTTAATGATAATACTTGTATTAATAACGATAATGATAATAACAATAATAATAATAATAATAATAATTATTATTATTATTATTATTATTATTATTATTAGATAATAATAACGACGATAATAATAATAATCATTTTAATAATAACACTAAAATTAATGATAATTCAGTTGACTATATCTTTTAATCCGTTCATCGAAACCATACGCTTTCTAAATGAAAGGTTATTAATTTTTTGCCAGCTTTTCAACAACATGCATATCATATACCTTATCTCAGTAGCATATATATTAAATTCATGATTTATCATAAACTATTTAACGACGAAATTAAGCATACAAGCATGCATAAACATATATACTCGAGCACTAGTCAGGGATACACTATTAATATATAAAAGATAGGATATGAATGCTCACGTATCAATATTGTGATTCAATATTGCAGGAAAGTACTTAGACCCAACGGATATGATAAATACTAGTTTGACCTCACGAACAATACCCATAACCTCCATAGCTATAACCCATAATTTTCTTAGCTCTATCCCGCTCGTAAAACCCGTTTGAAATAACTCGCTCATGACCTCGTCGTAGTATTTTATGTTTACTACTACTAATAATAATACGGTTAATAATAATAATAATAATAATAATAATTATTATTATTATTATTATTATTATTATTATTATTATTATTATTATTATTATTATTATTATTATTATTATAATTATATAATTATATAGAGAGTGCGAGAGAGATTGAAATATGGATGAAAACTGGAACCAGAATTCGTGCGTTTTATAGAACCTTACACCCACCTACACCCCATGCGATCGCATGAGGTTTCTTCCTCATGGCCATGCGATCGCATTGCAGCAACCTCCAGCTCATATTGCACTTATTCAGGCTGCCGACACTTTTATTAATATTTAATATATATATTTATTTAATTTATATAATTATATATATATATATATATATATATATATATATATATATATATTATATTATATTTACGAGCATAGTCGACTTGTAACTTTAGTTCCGATGACTTGTACGTTTACGCTCGACTTATGTCTCAGTTCCGGTTTAACGAACGTCCTTTCATACGTGTAGAAAACTTGTACTTTTCGTTTCACGACGAGTACCTTTATTAATAACTAGCCTTAATTGCCAATAATTTATATTACAAGAAATGTAACTTATGCATTTGAGTGTTTTGGTCATTTGCTTCTTTAAATCAATGTCTCGTTATTTATCAAATAATATTATTTTAAATCCGATACGTTTTATGACTAAGTTAATATTATATTTTATCACTTTGTAAAATATATTTTCATTTAGAAATAAATTTGTACATATTATATATAATTGAAATATTTATTTAATAATATTTAGTTTTTCAAAATCAATTCTATTTCAAAGTTTATTTTAAAATCGTTTAAATAATAGAAATTATTATAACACGTCACGTTTACACTTTAAAGCTTAAATTGATAAAATTCCTTTATGCGCCAATGTTTATTTTAATTTTTCAAACGTTCTAATTAATATATTTAATTATCAGTCGAATCAATAAAAAGTGTTACTATCGTTTACATAACTAATTTGAAATCATATATATATTCAATATAATACTCATTGTGAGTTATTTAAATATCTAATTCTAATAGTTAACGTTATAACTTATTGTATATATTCAAATTAAGTTATTCAAACAAAAACATTTTAATAATCAATTCCTATTGTATCGAAAAACGTTTTCGCACCTTTGAAAATAGATAAATCGAATATTATGAAATTATATTCTCCACTAACGTTTGTCTAACTTTCGTTATTTGACACTTTGTGCCTACTTGTAGATCACTTTACTATTTTCTGAATGTTGTTAAAAAGAATAGATTTCTTAAATCATAGTGGACCTCATAACAGAGACCCGTAATCATATCCCAATGTATCTGATAATTCAATCATTTGATATTATCTTTTAATTCCGTCGATAAATATATTGAAACAAATACGTGCATGTAAAATATTATACATCTACTACTTTGTTAACGTTTTCAATTAATATAACTATATATCATATATACATATCTATATACACATAAATGTTCGTGAATCGTCGAGCACTGTCAAAGGGTAATTGATTACATGAATATATTTCCAAAATTTTGAGACTCAATATTACAGACTTTGCTTATCGTGTCGAGATCATATAAAGATTAAGTTTAAATTTGGTTGGAAATTTCCGGATCGTCACACCAAAAATATATGGGTATTAACACACGAATGGAACACCTGTGCTGTGTCATCTCGAATCTTCAGAAAATTTTGTTACGGTAGTTTGTTACAATTATGAAATGGGCATGTGCCACGTCGTTATTCCCTCTAACAGACTATTTGGCAACTATAAATACACCTTTGGATCATTCATTATACACACAAGCTTACACACAATTAAATACGTCGTTACTGTGCTCAACAAATTATCTACGGACAATCACATCGAATTTCGGTCATCATCAGAATTCGTTTACTTCAAGATATTAATCTATTCGATCCAATTGAGTAGATTAATCCGATTGATTGTTTTACACCCTCATGAATTCTCATATTCAGTTCGGGTTTGCACGATTGCCGGAGTTAAAACAATCCATCAACCACTTTGTTCTCAAATTTATCACTCAAACTAAACTCATAAGTTTTACGTTTGATCATTAACCATTTAATACACTTTAACTTTTTTTTTTTTTCCTTACATGTACCTTGGATAACATGTACAATATATAAAAGAAAATAATTGAGTGTAATTTTGCTGTTTTTATTAAGTCATTGTTTAACCTTTTTTTTTAATTATTTTAATATACTAATTTTTCAATGAACCAGAAAAATAAACTATGTCGACCGGTCTTTCTTTTATTTCCAATTCTAATAACACAATAAAATAGAAAAATAGAAAATTAAATAAGAATTAAGAGAGTACTTAATCGTGATATGATATATGATTGGCTGTAATTAAGTGGGCCCCAACTAATCTAAGCGCGAAAACATCTACAATCACAAACGTAAACCAACTTCTGATCTAGTGTGTGATCATCATCTTCTTCATTTTCTCCACAATAATCAAAACCCTAAATAATCACAAACAAAATCAAATTACATGATGATAAATTACTGAAAACCTAGCAATAATGATCTCTAATCAATGCTTAAATTTGTTTAATCATCCCACTATATGTCTCTTTACCTCAATCAGCACACCTTTAAAACCCTACGGTTTTCGTCCAGTTGTTACATATCGTAACAATTGCATATTAATCGGTACGAAATCAAGACGCAGAACATCATCTCGCAATAAGTTGCTTATAGCTCAATCGTCATCCGATATTGTTCTCATTGCGACCACAGGTGCATTTCGTTTTCTGATAATTCATAATTGATTGATTGATTGATGATGTGTTAGTATTAGTGCACAGTTTAGTGCAGTTAGTTTGTGTTATTTAGTAATGATATAGTGATACGGATACTAGGAGCAACATTTTAGGGGAATTAGTGATATGTATAGTGAGATTTTGTAGACCTAGAATAGAAATTATAAGATTGATAATGGTAATTATCGTTTGCTTGATTTTATTTTGATGACTGTTTATTAGATGTTTGGAATTGAGTGGTGTAAATGTTATTTGTTGTTTGTTTTGGCAGAACATCGAGATGGTAGTTTAGTATTCCGATTTGGGGATGTTAGTGAATTGGTGGAAAAGGTAGAGGAAATTGAAGAAATAGAGAGCGGAGATGAACAGGAAAGTAACGTTTTGAATGTGTTGGATGGAGTTCGGGAGAGACAAGTGACTGTAAAGACGATTGAGGTTGATGATCGAATTGGTAATGCGGATATCGAGAGTGATGTTGCTGAAGGGGAGACTAATGTTGTGTGCGATTTGAGAGATGATCTTGCTGAGTCAAGCGAGAAATTGGCAGATAATTCTGATCAGGAACTTATTCCATTACAATCGGATGCTAATATGAATAGTTATAATTCTGATCAGGAACTTATTGGCGTTGTTAAGGGCACGCTTGATGAAACAGAACGTATTGTTCATCATGATGGCGAGGAGGGTACAGACCCAACTATATCTCCTTTTGATGACGGTCAAAACAGAGACAGGAGGGCAGATCCTGAGGGTATACTTTTAGAAATTAATGAAGATGAAACTGAGGACCCACCAGTTACTGTTATGCTTGAAAGTGTGCAAGTTTCAGAAGTTGAATTTGAGGATGTCAAACAATCATGTACTGAGGATGAGTTGGAGAAGGTGGAAAGTGAAGATATTAATGATGAAATTGATAAAGAATATTTAATGCCTTTGGCTGAGGTGAATGATGAGGAAGTTTTGGAAGGTATGAACATAAATGAGTATGTTGAGAAAGAGTTAGAAGATTTGAATGTTAGTATGGGTACTTTTATAGATGAGATGCTACCATCTGATACATTAGATATTGAACCAACTTCAGACGAGGTAAACATGGAAGTTTCAAGTACTAAAGCTGTGGATTTCAAGGTTCAGGCTATGGAAGATGAGTTGCAACAAATAAGCACCGATAGTGACGAGCTGAATGGTGTCACGTATCTGACAGAATCAGCTGTAGAAGAGAATTTAAGTGATCCTAAATCAACTCCTCTTGAGCTCAAGCCCACTATGCAAGTTTCAGATACTGAACTTCAGGATATTATGGACTGTAATTTAGATGATGAAATCTTACAAGTCATAAATGTAAACGAAGATCCATCAGTTTCTGTGAAGCTTGAAACAACACAGGCTTCACTTACTGAAGTCATGGATGTTACACAACCATATGTTGAGGATGAGTTGCACAAGGTTGATCCAAAAGATACTATTGAGGGTGATACAGAAGATTTACTGCCTCCTGAAACCATGCTTATTTATGTTGAACTGGTGGATACTGCAAATGAGAAGATGGAGGAAGGTTTGCAAGATATGAAAAGTAGTGATGATACTCTCACAGATAGGATACCACCATCAGATCTATTAGGGCCTGAACTAACTTTAGATGAGGTGGGCCAGCATCAACTTTCCGATGTCAAACTTGAGGCAACAATGGAAGTTTTGATTAAAGATCAGGCTGTTGAAGATGATTTGCAGAACGATTATGCAAATGTGATGCCTGCGGAACCATTTGTAGAAGAGGAGGTAAGCCAAGCGCAGTTAACCCCTACTGAGATCAACCCTACTATGCAACTTTCAAATATTGAACTTCAGGATACTGTTGGTCAGAATTTAGATGATAGACCTTTAAAAGCTAATGATGAAAGTGAGGATCCATCAGTTTCTGTGAATCTTGAAACTATGCAAGCGTCACAAGTTGATATTGTGGATGTTACACAACCGATTACTTCAGATGTTGAACTCACAGATGATGCAAATGAAGATATAAAGGAAGGGTTAGAGGATATGAACATTAGTGGGGATATTCTAATAGATGGGATGCAACTGTACGACCCATTAGTAGATGAATCAACTTTAGACGATGTTAAGGATCAGGCTGTTTCAAATGAGTTTCAACAAGTGAGTACTGATAACAGGGATGAGAATGTTGTTGAAAATGAGGTCCCACCAGAACCAATTCTAGAAGAGGAGCTAAGCCGGACTCAATCGACATCTGTTACCATGCAAGTTTCAGATATTGAAGTTGAGGATGCTACAGGTCAGAACCTAGATGATGAGATATTACAAGTCATTGATGACGAAGCGGGTGACAGTTTCATCAATGATGTAGAACAGTCCCCCAATCAGTTAGAAGTGCAAACAGTTCAAGTTGAGGGAGTAAACGACATGATGGACCCATATGATGAAACTGATGCACTTGGAAGCTCAATCCTGGTTAGATTCGTGTTCCCTTTTCCTTAAAAGAAATTCTAGCGTAGTGTTCATTTGGATGCATAATACTTCAATATTAGAGATGTATAATGTTTGCTAATTTATGCTAGAAACACCTTCAATAGGTTACAATGAGTAACCAAATCCAACTAGTTTGTGGAATATAGGCTTTTGAGTTTTGAACCAACTGGTTGTTTTCTTTGATTATGATTTCTAGCTTACAGAAGGTGTCCATGGCCTATTACTGGAAGGAGAAATAACTGAGGGAGAGTGCAGCGAACATGCTGAAGAATCTGAAGATACTACATTGTTAGCTGCTGAATCTGAAGTGAAAGGGTAACATGTACATATAATCTCTTTTTGCATACTTTAAGATCTCTGCTATAGGATAGACAGGGGGACTTATTCCTTCAGATAGTACATAATAGTACAATACATGTATGCTAATGATCGGTGAATTATTGGATGTGTATACAGACAGGGGTCTATTTAATTTATCTTGGTTCAGTCTTAGAGGCCTTGTTGTTTATGTGGATGTTATACACGTGGCATGTCATGTGTATACAATTAGTCTTTCATAAATTAGTGTTAAGTTTCATGTGGATCTTCCACATCTTTGTAATTGTGACATGTATCTTTTAATTTATAATATTTTCCAGGGAGCATCCCCGTTAACTGCATGTATACTAATGGTTGTAGTGAGTAGGTTATAGATGTACGTGGATGTTTTTTTAAGGCAAGGATGATGATACTTTAGTAACTTAGGTGTTACTTTACCTTAAAAGATGGGTTTTTAGGAACTACTCTTTTGGGACCCATGAATTAGTACCTCACTAAATATTGTGGAATTTTAGTTTTCTGGGCTTTTAGGCTACTAATGATGGAATATTGGTAAGTGAAAAGTGCTAGTGAATCATGAAGATAATATTTGTAACTAAGTAGAAAGGTAATAGACCTAATACAAGGACTTGAGGAGGAGGCAGTGACTTAGAAATCTCCACTAATTTAATTATTACATGACATTTATGGCTTTGAGTAACTCCATCTGGCAACAGGACTCAAGTTCTCTGCTTATTAATCAGAAGCTATTATTATTTTCAATTAGCATTATAAGGTCTTCGGATGAATGATAAATTTGGTAGCTGTTAATCTTACCATTTTTAGAAGAATATGAAACTGAACATTCACTTAAATATGGAAATCGGACCTATGTGTTGCAATGCCCTTACTTGAAAACTTTCCAATGAACCTCGAATCGATCATGCCTCATTAAATATATGCTCCAGTTTTATGTTATTTACTGGTATAACATGAATACCACTATTTTTATTGGATCCAACTAATTCTCTTTAGTTTGAATGACTTAACAGGGAGGAGATTGATTCCATAGAAGATTTCCTATCATCTGGTGCAGCTTTCTTGGAGCATCCATATAAGGTAGTACTATTTCTCATACACATTTTTTTCATTACCACTGTGTTCACATAGTCATTTAAAGGATTGTAGTTATTAATGTCTGTTGTTAGGTTTATTATATTAATAATGACTTTGGGCATACAGTAATTTTTAGTTATTTCAAGTATACTGGGTATCTAACTAAATACTATGTTTGTTACCTTTGGCATAAGACCTAAATGTGGATTAGTAATAGAAATAATAATTCCAGGCATTGACAGGTGGAGATGATGCCTATTTTTTGGCTGGCAGTAAATGGTTAGGTGTGGCTAATGGAGTTGGCCAGTGGTCATTTGAAGGTATTCCCTTTTTATTTGCAAATTGGTTTGATGTCTTGTGGAAGTTTTCCTGTCTGAATGATTTATCAACCATACTCGGTTAAATTTTTAATGGAATAATATAATAATATAACTAAGATAAAATTATGGGTTCCATATGTAAAACAATCCCAGTTATATTTTTCTCTCTTTTTAAAAAACAGGAACTGATCCAGGTAGATACGCCAAAGAGCTCATGAGGACTTGTGAAGAGATTGTCTTGGATACCAGCGCTGTTCCAGTGACTAACACTGTTGAGCTTCTTTGTAGAGGTGTCAGCGAGACAAATATGTCAGGTTCATCCAACGTATTGATCGCGAACTTCGATGGTCAGGTTCGTTTTATAATCATAATAAGCTTTTCATCCTGAAAGTTTACTTTTTGTGTTATCTTATTTCGAGCTGATACTCTAATATGAAAATTTTAAAAGCTTCTTAGTAAACTAACAGGCTCTTCATGTGGCTAATATCGGAGATACTGGATTTTTGATTATAAGACATGGTGCTATTTATAAAAAGTCTTCTCCATTGCTCCATGACTTCCATTTTGCACTGCAAGTTGAAGACTCTGATGATCCCTTGCTATTTGTGGAGGTATGTTGACTAAAAGTGTCACTAAATTATTTGTTACTTGGTTTTAATTTAGCGATTGTGAAATAGTTTTGACTTTTGATGCAATATTGATAAATAATAAAGTAAGATTTTTTCTGCTCTGAGAAAAAATAACAACTTCCAACTTTTCAACAATTTATTTCAGGAATACAAGATTGAACTAGATGAGGGTGACGTAGTCGTATCTGCTACGGATGGTCTGTTTGACAATCTATACGAGCGAGAAATAGCTCTGATTGTTTCGAAGTCGCTGCAAGCTGGGATGAAACCTGAGGTGAATATTTATATCTTTTGCAGATTACTAAAATACATGAGCTGGATTGAGAAACATTTTTATAATGTAGAGTCAAAGTTGGTCTTGTTCATAGTTGGCTCTAGTCAACAAGTTGAGTTTGAACTCATCGGTGGTATATTTCATCTTATTTGTTAGATCGGTCACTACCAAGCACGAGAATTTTGATGTTATTTATCCCGTTAGCCTTGACCTCTTGGTTCTTATTCTACATTAAGTATGTTTATAAAAGCACATTAACACATGAAACTGCGATTGTTAAAATCCAGCTAGCCTTGGCCTCTTGGTTCTTATTCTACGTTAAGTATCAATGTAATAAATGTAAAAAAGTTAAATGTAAAAGTATATGACCCGTTTGGACCTAACTGACCCATTTGACCCATTACTAGTTTCAACCTGTTACCCAAACCGATCCAACCTGACCCATTTGGACCAGTTAAATTTTTTACCCATTTGACCCATGACCCATTTCAACCCATAACCGCTTTGACCCGTTACCCAAACCGACCCAACCTGACCCGTTTGCCAGGTACTTATAATGAACTATCACGCTTTATGTTGTGAACTCTTAGGAAATCGCTAATGTATTGGCCACAAGAGCGCAAGATGTTGGGAGGTCTGCATTCTTAAGAAGTCCATTCTCAGATGCTGCTCAGTCAGCCGGATACACAGGATATTCTGGCGGCAAGCCTGATAATGTGGCAGTGATTGTGTCATTAGTCGAAAAAATATCTAACCGTCCAGTAACCGATTCTCTGATTTCTACTTCATAAACAGTTGAGGTACTGCCTTTGATCTCTCTTTATCATTTCAGATTTCAGTCATTCTGATTAGAGGTAGCAAAATGGGTGGGCCACAGGTCGGGTAATCGTCAAAAAGGATAGTTTTCTGGTACACATCATGATAAGTTGCTCGAAAAACTTTCTGTTCAAGACTTAACAATTTTTATTAAATTTATAGGTCTCTCATGTGGACAGGCATCTTATTTCTTGTGAGGGTCGTCGAGGGGTGGGTGTGGTGCAATGTGCATGTTAGTCATGGATGACCGGCTAGTGTGGTACTACTCTGAGATTTGGTGAATTGTAATCTATGTTTCTTAATTTGTAACAAAAATGTACATAATCTTTCCACTACTTTTCAACAATACTGAATAAATCAAAATTGAACTTTTTAGTGAACATCAGTTATTCTTTTGTATATTCTATATATGTAAATATAGTAAATAATTTAGTCTTTGGTTCCAATGACTTTGGGCTGGGATCAGGTGACGACATATATGTGGGTTTAGCCGTTTTGGGTATATATATTATATATATGAGCTGATTATGACTAGGTTATTATGCCCATGAATGAATTGGCAAGGTACTGGCCTTTGCTATCATCATCCCACTGCATGCTTCTTGCCAGCATTGTTTTTGTATTAACCGTATTCATTCCTGTTTGTATCTTTTCTTTCGCATAATACGAATAACGAATTACATCGTGTTGCTAACTTTAATATTCTGCACGTATTTCACTTTGTTATTTTGTCATAGATGAATCTGATATATGCAGCACCAATACTCTAACATCAGTATTCCCCTCACGTTTCTTATATGGATCGTATTCTTTAAAGGATTATATAACTTCCAAAAATCTAATAACGACCTTGCTTAGTTAAATACATTTTAACAAGGGGTGTGTTTGGATGAAAGTAGCTGGAGCTTGTAGTTGGAGCTGGAGCTGGAGCTTATGAGATAGAGCTGGAGCTGGAGCTTATTTTTGGAGCTTATTTTTTAAGCTGGTAGCTGGAGCTTATTATTTTTTATAAGTGTTTGGTAAACTAGCTGGAGCTTATTTTCCAGTTCATAAGCTCTACTTTTTTTCATAAGCTACTAAAAGTAGCTTATTTTTTCAGAGCTTATGATTTTCACAAGCTCTACTTTTTTTCTCTACCAAACGAAGCGTAGCTTATTTTTTCAGAGCTTATGATTTTCACAAGCTCTACTTTTTTTCTCTACCAAACGAAGCTTATGACTTGGAGTTTATTAAAATCATAAGCTCAAGCTCCTATAAGCTCCCATAAGCTCCAACAAGCTCGTCACCCAAACACACCCAAGACCAAATAATCGATCTTGAAGTTGAATCTATAATAAAACAGCTTCTCTGTTTGTATTTTTATATTTTATGGAAAAACCCTTAAATGTTGACAGAATGTTTCATGCAGAAATATAAACCTTCCATCGATGTTAACCATGCATGAAATATAAACCTTCCATCGATGTTAACCATGTAATCAACACGTTTTCTTCTTCAATTTATTATTCACTAATTTAATTTCTCTCTTGAGCTTCTCGCCTTTTTCTACTTCTTCTTGACAGGCACAAACAAAATAAAGCTTAGCATGCTTATAATCTATGCATATTTGCTTGTAATTTTGAAACCGTCAATGTTGCTTATTTGTTTTTCATAAATTAAATATCATTTTTGCTAATATCCAAACGTGTGCAGCAGCAAACTGGCAAGTATATATCACCTCCGTACGTATCTGATTCTAACACAACCCAAACAATTTCAATACGTACACAAATTCTCATGGCCTATATTTCTTTGTATTTTGGTTCAAACCCATGTGTCAAACCCTTAATAGTTGCATACATATCACCGTATGCATCCTATAACGCGGGTGTAGGTTCAAGTTCAGGCTCGAATACTAACTCTTACGAACTACTCTCTTTAAGCTCGAATAAAGTAGGAACCCAAGAGATAAAAAAGGCTTATAGGACACTAGCTCTTAAGTTCCATCCTGATGCTTCTCATGATCAAGACACCGCCAAAATGTTCGTTTTGTTGCAAACAGCACTACAAGAAAAGTGAACATTCCCGACGACACTTTTCCCGACGACATGTGGCGTCGGGATTAATACCGCAAAACGACAAAAAATTCACTTCTTTGTCAGACTTTTTTTAGTTTTTTGTTGACCGACCTATCCCGACGACATGTCGTCGGAGAGTCGTCGCTATTAATTTACCTATTTCTTTTTCACTTTTATGTCTTGGCGGCAAACATAAAAAAATTTCCCGCCAACCATTCCAGACGACATGTCGTCGGGAATGCCAACCATTTTTAATTTTTTCTTTTTATGTTTTGGCGCTTATCTGGAAAATAATTCCCGCCCAACTTACCGACGACATGTCGTCGGCATTGACCCAATTCATTTTTTCCTTTTTAATAAAGATAAATTAATTTAAACCAACATTTAGAAATAAGAAATTTGGTTACGGAACATAAGATGTTCGGATAATTGCATGTTTGCCACATCCGCAGTAGTTCAACATTATGAATTAAGAAAATTGAGTAGATGTAAATGGTGAGGGTTGCAGTTGTAAAAATAGATCGAATTTGTTCGATTTTGGCTCCAATAAATCCCGCCATTTGTTTCCCTCCAAAAATATTCGCGCCAAGAATATTCAACCACAGATTTCCAATCAAAAGTTAACCGCCATAAGGATACTAATCTCGACGAAAGGTAATGTCAAAATGTAATCGTGTAATGTAATGATAGAAGTTACATGTGAAATTTAACGATGTAATGTAACGCTGTAATGTAATGGTAGAACGTGACATCGTAATGTAATGGTATAGTGTGACGGTGTAATATAACAGTGGAATGTAACGGTGTAATGTAATGGTAGAAAGTGAAGGTGTAATGCAATGGTAGGAAGTTACAGTGTTATGTAATGGTAGAATGTCCACGTTGTAATGTAATGGTGGTATGTGATGGTGTAATGTAACAATGCACCCTAACCTTAAACCCAATGTAATGTATTGTAATGATAGAGTATTAATGTAGGAGTGTGATATTGCTCGATTTCATCATATATATCTCTCGCAATATCGTGTGAAATACTCTCGAATCAAGGATAGTTAAGGCGGTTTCTACAAGTAATGCACAAAGGTATGTAAATTGTATCGAAAAGTGGTTTATAAAGAATTTTGATGAATTATGACCGTTCTATAAGTTGTGATATCATCATAGTTGATCCCGATACAAGTTAGGGTCAAATTAGCGCTTTAAAATGATAAAACAAGGCTTCAGATATGTTGGACTCCGTCCAACATTGTTGGGACTCCGTCCAAACTAAGGGATATGAAAGGAAAAAGAGACAGTGAACTTCAGTACATCTGGACGCCGTCCAGATCTTCACAACGGGACGCCGTCCAAGGAAATGGGACGCCGTCCAGTCCTTTACAACTAGACGCCGCCAGAATTTGGGACGCCGTCCAGTGGTAGGTTTCAGCCTACTTTTGACTTTTTGACCCACTTTTACCACTTTAAAAGTGAATGATTGAGAGACCAGTTGGCATATACGAACCAGATGAGTTAGAAGACGATTTTAGGAGCTATTTTGGAGAACTCCAAGCTCTTTGAAGAGGCTTAACATCCAAGAATCAAGATTCAACACCTTCTCCATTCAAGATTCATTCTCTAATAGGTTGATTTCTTGTTTTTAACAATGAATTCTACTTATCACTTGATTGCTATGTTGTTTGTTAATATGATTATTGGCTAAACTCTATAATGTTTGTCTAGATTAATAACTGAGGTATTGGATGTAATCTTATGGATTGAATGTATTTTGTGTGATAGTTTTAAGTTTGATTCAAGAACATGCTTATTGATGTTAAAAATCATTTGTAACTAGTTAATTGATATGTTGTTGATAAAGAGAACTCTTGTTGATTTATCATATTGATTTACAATCAGCTTGTCTTAGATTGATTGTTTACTAAACCGGACCAAGGGGTAAATTAGATTCAATTGGTTAGACGATATAGGGATGAATTGTATGCAACGAACGTTTGTACAATTATTGATAACTATGAACATAGAAGTCAAGTTTCAAGCCTTAGAACTAGTTAAGTTATCCGATTACAAATACAAGAACTATATGTAACAACCCAAACCAAAACACGAACAACCCGCGTAAAAATAACAAATAATTTTTTTTTTTTGCTGGAACAGCATATGGCGCGGCGCGCCAGAAGGCCGCGCGGCGCGCCATTCTGGTCTGTCCAAAAAGTCTTGAAATGCTAAAAAGATTGGCCACTTCCCGACATAATTAGACAAAACGCTTTTAACAACATATTCAAATATGTAAAACTAACACATTCCATTAATAAAAATGAGTTTTACGAAGCGGGGCCCACATCGGCCGTTTTACGAGTTTAATTCAAAATATGAGTTTCGACCATCAAAAGTTTAAGTACCAAACTACACTACGAGCATGGTGTTTGGGATTAAACTACCCAAGTCTCGGTCAATACTCCAAAAGCTAAATAGCCCAAAAGCATTCTCTAGCAACGACGAGATCTCTAATCCAAGATGATGCACTTACCCTTGTCCACAACCGAACCTATAAAAAGGTAAACAACGAGAGGGTAAGCAAAGCTTAGTGAATGCAATAATTATACACATACATATATAATACACCTACTTGCAAATCACTTACTCAAACTCCGCATACAAGCTAGTAACACAATTAGCTTATAATCTCGAATACAAGCTAGAAATCTCCAATACCACAAGCTAGCATATGCAATGCATGTAATATAATTCGAATAATATATTATACTTACACTTACAACACAAATAACCATGGTTAACCAATCGTACAAGGGAATGGCGCTCGCGAAAACGCCATCGGTGTTCATAACATCCGTTAGGGTACTTAACACCTCGTATCACTAACCCCTAGGGTGGCACCTTAACACCTCGGCACTTCACCCCGAGTGGCATCTTAACACCTCGATGCTTCACTCATTATTTTACGGAGTGGTGTCTTAACACCTCGACACTTCACCCCGAGTGGTATCTTAACACCTCGATGCTTCACTCATCACGTAAAACCTGGTGTCTTAGCACCTCGACACTACACATTTCACGCTACAACAAATAGATACATTATATACCTACACATATAATTATTCCACTCACCTTACGCCTTCAGTGAATCAATAAACCAAGCTTGAAACTTCAAGGTAACGCACCTATTACAAAGTATATATAATCAATTTTCCGTTCAAGTTGGTCAAACTCACAACACTCACCATTACTAGGTCATTTCGACCTATTTGGACACCTAACCCTAAAATTGGGTCAACTTACACCAAAAACCCTAGCATTAGCCAAGTTAAGTCTTAAAACACCTTTTAACATTAGGTTTAATCATTAAACTCAATCATTAACTAACTTAGGTCCATTTTGACCCATTTGACCAATTTAAGGTCAACACCCCCATTTCGGGTCATCCACTAACCCACTTAACACCCCTTTACATATATTTAAGTGTGCTAGTGATTTAACTAACTAATTTAAGCTCATAAACATAGATTAGTACTTAGAAAACCCTAGTTAGTCAACTTTGAGTCTACATGACCCAAATTCATCCAAAAACCCCTAATTCATTAACAAATGGGTTTTTATGTGCAAATAACCCAAACCCTAACCCTTAATACAATTAAAGTAAGAAATTAGGTTTTATAACTTACCAACACAATCACCACGTAGCTAGCGACTAGATGAACGACTTTAGAACTCGCACTAAGACCCGATTCAACTTCCTTCTTCCTTTAATGGAGCTCTCTCACTCTAGAACTTCCTCTCTCTCTAGGATTTAATGGAAAGTGATAAGGTAGATGGAAATGGAGTAAAGGAGACTCCAACAACTGATTTTGGGGCCTTAAAGTCGGACCCCAAAGTGATTTTACCAAATTACCCCCAAAATATCTAATTTAAAAAGAAGGAAGAATCTGTCAGCCCGAAATGGCGCGGCGCGCCAAATGCCCAGTTCAGCTTCTTTTGCATTTTAATTATGTACAACAAACTTCCACTTCAAGAATCTTAAACACACGTATGTACAAGGAAAAAAATACTCGGGTTTTACAACTTTCCCCCACTTATTCGGATTGCGTCCTCGCGATCCAAGCCGCATGACAAGAAGGAAGATAAACCAACACAAACTCTTCGGGCTCCCAAGTAAACTCGGAACCCTTACTCCGTCGCCATTGAACTTTAAAGGTCCTAACCTCTTTATGCCTCAACCTTTTGACCTTCTCATCGAGTATAGCAATCGGCTCCTCAATATACTCTAACTTATTGTTTAGCTCAATCTCGTCTAATGGCACCCAAGATGAATCATTCGCAAGACACTTACGGAGATGGGAAACATGAAATGTATTATGAATCCCCGCAAGCTCTTCGGGTAATTCCAAACGATACGCGACCTCACCAGCACGAGCTAAAACCTTAAATGGCCCAATAAACCGAGGAGCTAGCTTTTCCTGTTTTCGAAATCGAATAATACCTTTCCATGGCGAAACCTTAAGCATCACCATGTCACCTTCTTGAAATTCGATCGTTCGTCTACGTTTATCGGCATACGATTTTTGTCTATCTTGAGCCTTCTTTAAATGATCTCGAATCACATCAATCTTACTATTCATCTCTAGGACTAAATCGGTACTCCCGATTTCCTTTTGTCCCATTTCACCCCAACAAATCGGGGTTCGACACCTACGCCCATAAAGCATCTCATAAGGTGGCATCCCAATACTAGTATGATAACTATTATTGTACGAGAATTTCACCAAAGGTAAGTGCTCGTCCCAACTACCACCGAAATCAATAATACATGCCCGTAACATATCCTCCAAAGTTTGATTCGTACGTTCGGTTTGACCGTCCGTTTGAGGATGATACGCCGTGCTCAATTTCAATTGTGTACCCATATCTTCATGAAACTTTTCCCAAAACTGAGATGTAAAACGAGTATCTCGATCCAAAATAATCGATATAGGAACTCCGTGTCGAGAGATGACTTCCTTGATAAACAACTTAGCCAAGGTCTCCGACGATATCGCTTCCCGAATGGGAAGAAACAAGGCACTTTTCGTCAATCGATCAACTATAACCCAAATCGAATCAAATTGGGTTCTCGCCGTTTTAGGTAACTTTGTGATGAAATCCATGGTAATGTGCTCCCATTTCCATTTCGGGATTTCCAACGGTTGTAACTTACCATACGGCTTTTGGTGCTCGGCCTTAACTTGCAAACACGTGACGCATTGTTCAACATACTTCACAACATCACGTTTCATGCCCGTGCACCAATAATCCTTCCTCAAATCAAGATACATCTTCGTCGCATCCGGATGAATGGAATACTTTGACTTATGTGCTTCATCAAGTAGCACTTGTCGATAATCACCCATCTTAGGCACCCACACCCTTCCTTGAAAAGACAACAAACCACGCGAACCCATAGTAATGAATTCCGATTGCCCCACAATTCGCTCCGCATGCTTGTTGTGAACGTAAGCCTCTATTTGAATCACACCAAGTTTTTCAAGAAAATCATTAGTAATAATCATACGTAACAATCCCAATCGTAACGCCGGGTGATGACTCTTTCGGCTTAACGCATCCACGACCACATTCGCCTTGCCCGGATGATAAAGTATTTCACAATCATAATCTTTTACCACATCCATCCACCTACGTTGACGATAATTCAAATCTCGTTGATTAAAGATATGTTTCAAGCTCTTATGATCCGAATAAATCGTACTCTTAACACCATACAAGTAATGGCGCCAAATTTTCAACGCATGCACAACCGCCGCCAACTCAATATCATGAGTCGGATATCTCGTCTCGTGTTCCTTTAATTGTCGAGAGGCATAAGCGATGACTTTACCCCTTTGCATAAGAACACACCCGATGAAATGTCTCGTTCTTATTGATTAAAAACGTTCCATATTAATTGATTTCGTTGCGAGGTTTTGACCTCTATATGAGACGTTTTTCAAAGACTGCATTCATTTTAAAACAAATCATACCCTTTATTTCATCAATAAAGGTTTAAAAAGCTTTACGTAGATTATCAAATAATGATAATCTAAAATATCCTGTTTACACACGACCATTACATAATGGTTTACAATACAAATATGTTACAACAAAATAAGTTTCTTGAATGCAGTTTTTAAACAATATCATACAAGCATGGACTCCAAATCTCGTCCTTATTTAAGTATGCGACAGCGGAAGCTCTTAATATTCACCTGAGAATAAACATGCTTTAAACGTCAACAAAAATGTTGGTGAGTTATAGGTTTAACCTATATATATCAAATCGTAACAATAGACCACAAGATTTCATATTTCAATACACATCCCATACATAGAGATAAAAATCATTCATATGGTGAACACCTGGTAACCGACATTAACAAGATGCATATATAAGAATATCCCCATCATTCCGGGACACCCTTCGGATATGATATAAATTTCGAAGTACTAAAGCATCCGGTACTTTGGATGGGGCTTGTTGGGCCCGATAGATCTATCTTTAGGATTCGCGTCAATTAGGGTGTCTGTTCCCTAATTCTTAGATTACCAGACTTAATAAAAAGGGGCATATTCGATTTCGATAATTCAACCATAGAATGTAGTTTCACGTACTTGTGTCTATTTTGTAAATCATTTATAAAACCTGCATGTATTCTCATCCCAAAAATATTAGATTTTAAAAGTGGGACTATAACTCACTTTCACAGATTTTTACTTCGTCGAGAAGTAAGACTTGGCCACTGTTGATTCACGAACCTATAACAATATATACATATATATTAAAGTATGTTCAAAATATATTTACAACACTTTTAATATATTTTGATGTTTTAAGTTTATTAAGTCAGCTGTCCTCGTTAGTAACCTACAACTAGTTGTCCACAGTTAGATGTACAGAAATAAATTGATAAATATTATCTTGAATCAATCCACGACCCAGTGTATACGTATCTCAGTATTGATCACAACTCAAACTATATATATTTTGGAATCAACCTCAACCCTGTATAGCTAACTCCAACATTCACATATAGAGTGTCTATGGTTGTTCCGAAATATATATAGATGTGTCGACATGATAGGTCGAAACATTGTATACGTGTCTATGGTATCTCAAGATTACATAATATACAATACAAGTTGATTAAGTTATGGTTGGAATAGATTTGTTATCAATTTTCACGTAGCTAAAATGAGAAAAATTATCCAATCTTGTTTTACCCATAACTTCTTCATTTTAAATCCGTTTTGAGTGAATCAAATTGCTATGGTTTCATATTGAACTCTATTTTATGAATCTAAACAGAAAAAGTATAGGTTTATAGTCGGAAAAATAAGTTACAAGTCATTTTTGTAAAGGTAGTCATTTCAGTCGAAAGAACGACGTCTAGATGACCATTTTAGAAAACATACTTCCACTTTGAGTTTAACCATAATTTTTAGATATAGTTTCATGTTCATAATAAAAATCATTTTCTCAGAATAACAACTTTTAAATCAAAGTTTATCATAGTTTTTAATTAACTAACCCAAAACAGCCCGCAGTGTTACTATGACGGCGTAAATCCGGTTTTACGGTGTTTTTCGTGTTTCCAGGTTTTAAATCATTAAGTTAGCATATCATATAGATATAGAACATGTGTTTAGTTAATTTTAAAAGTCAAGTTAGAAGGATTAACTTTTGTTTGCGAACAAGTTTAGAATTAACTAAACTATGTTCTAGTGATTACGAGTTTAAACCTTCGAATAAGATAGTTTTATATATATGAATCGAATGATGTTATGAACATCATTACTACCTCAAGTTTAGTAGGTAAACCTACTGGAAGTGACAAGAAATGATCTAGCTTCAAAGGATCTTGGATGGCTTGAAAGTTCTTGAAGTAGGATCATGACACAAAAACAAGTTCAAGTAAGATTTTTACTCGAATTAAGATAGTTTATAGTTATAGAAATTGAATCAAAGTTTGAATATGAATATTACCTTGAATAAGAAAGATAACCTACTGTATATAACAAAGGTTTCTTGATCTTAGATGATTACTTGGAATGGATTAGAAAGCTTGGAAGTAAATTAGTAAACTTGAAGGGATTTTTGGAGTGTTCTTGAAGTGTTCTTCCTATGATGATTATAGTTTGATTCTTGAAGTGATTTTTGATGAAGATGATGATTAACTACTGGAAAAATACGTTCATAATAGTGTGGGTGTGTTGAGAGAGAATTAGAAAGAGAATTGGAAGTGAAATGGAGTGAATGATGAGTGGTAATTGGTGAGTGTTGAGTGGGGTTAAAAGGAGTTCTAGTTAGTTGACTAGCTCATGGTAGAAGTTAAAATTGATTAGTCATACATGACATAATCAAGAGTGGAATCCCATGCTAGTTCCTATTGGTATATACTCATAGTAAGTACGTTTTGAAGCTGTGTATAATACGGGTAAAAATACGACTAGAATTCTTGATGAAAGAAAAGAATGGGAAAGTAACTGTAACCATTTTTGTTAAGTATGAGTGTTTTGATATATGTCTTGAAGTCTTCCTAAAGTATTTTAATACATCTAAATACACTACATGTATATACATTTTAACTGAGTCGTTAAGTCATCGTTAGTCGTTACATGTAAGTGTTGTTTTGAAACCTTTAAGTTAACGATCTCAATTAATGTTGTTAACCCATTGTTTATTATATCTAATGAGATGTTAAATTATTATATTATCATGATATTATGATATATTAATATATCTTAATATGATATATATACATTTAAATGTCGTTACAACGATAATCGTTACATATATGTCTCGTTTCGAAATCCTTAAGTTAGTAGTCTTGTTTATATGTATATAACTCATTGTTAATATACTTATGGAGATACTTACTTATCATAATCTCATGTTAACCATATGTATATCCATATATATATCGTCATGTCGTTTTTACAAGTTTTAACGTTCGTGAATCGCCGGTCAACTTGGGTGGTCAATTGTCTATATGAAACATATTTCAATTAATCAAGTCTTAACAAGTTTGATTGCTTAACATGTTGGAAACATTTAATCATGTAAATATCAATCTCAATTAATATATATAAACATGGAAAAGTTCGGGTCACTACAGTACCTACCCGTTAAATAAATTTCGTCCCGAAATTTTAAGCTGTTGAAGGTGTTGACGAATCATCTGGAAATAGATGAGGGTATTTCTTCTTCATCTGATCTTCATGCTCCCAGGTGAACTCGGGTCCTCTACGAGCTTTCCATCGAACCTTAACAATTGGTATCTTGTTTTGCTTAAGTCTTTTAACCTCACGATCCATTATTTCGACGGGTTCTTCGATGAATTGAAGTTTTTCGTTGATTTGGATTTCATCTAACGGAATAGTGAGATCTTCTTTAGCAAAAAATTTCTTCAAATTCGAGATGTGGAAAGTGTTATGTACAGCCGCGAGTTGTTGAGGTAACTCAAGTCGGTAAGCTACTGGTCCGACACGATCAATAATCTTGAATGGTCCAATATACCTTGGATTTAATTTCCCTCGTTTACCAAATCGAACAACGCCTTTCCAAGGTGCAACTTTAAGCATGACCATCTCTCCAATTTCAAATTCTATATCTTTTCTTTTAATGTCAGCGTAGCTCTTTTGTCGACTTTGGGCGGTTTTCAACCGTTGTTGAATTTGGATGATCTTCTCGGTAGTTTCTTGTATAATCTCTGGACCCGTAATCTGTCTATCCCCCACTTCACTCCAACAAATCGGAGACCTGCACTTTCTACCATAAAGTGCTTCAAACGGCGCCATCTCAATGCTTGAATGGTAGCTGTTGTTGTAGGAAAATTCTGCTAACGGTAGATGTCGATCCCAACTGTTTCCGAAATCAATAACACATGCTCGTAGCATGTCTTCAAGCGTTTGTATCGTCCTTTTGCTCTGCCCATCAGTTTGTGGATGATAGGCAGTACTCATGTCTAGACGAGTTCCTAATACTTGCTGTAATGTCTGCCAGAATCTTGAAATAAATCTGCCATCCCTATCAGAGATAATAGAGATTGGTACTCCATGTCTGGAGATGACTTCCTTCAAATACAGTCGTGCTAACTTCTCCATCTTGTCATCTTCTCTTATTGGCAGGAAGTGTGCTGATTTGGTGAGACGATCAACAATTACCCAAATAGTATCAAAACCACTTGCAGTCCTTGGCAATTTAGTGATGAAATCCATGGTAATGTTTTCCCATTTCCATTCCGGGATTTCGGGTTGTTGAAGTAGACCTGATGGTTTCTGATGCTCAGCTTTGACCTTAGAACACGTCAAACATTCTCCTACGTATTTAGCAACATCGGCTTTCATACTCGGCCACCAAAAATGTTTCTTGAGATCCTTGTACATCTTCCCCGTTCCAGGATGTATTGAGTATCTGGTTTTATGAGCTTCTCTAAGTACCATTTCTCTCATATCTCCAAATTTTGGTACCCAAATCCTTTCAGCCCTATACCGGGTTCCGTCTTCCCGAATATTAAGATGCTTCTCCGATCCTTTGGGTATTTCATCCTTTAAATTTCCCTCTTTTAAAACTCCTTGTTGCGCCTCCTTTATTTGAGTAGTAAGGTTATTATGAATCATTATATTCATAGATTTTACTCGAATGGGTTCTCTGTCCTTCCTGCTCAAGGCATCGGCTACCACATTTGCCTTCCCCGGGTGGTAACGAATCTCAAAGTCGTAATCATTCAATAATTCAATCCACCTACGCTGCCTCATATTCAGTTGTTTCTGATTAAATATGTGTTGAAGACTTTTGTGGTCGGTATATATAATACTTTTGACCCCATATAAGTAGTGCCTCCAAGTCTTTAATGCAAAAACAACCGCGCCTAATTCCAAATCATGCGTCGTATAATTTTGTTCGTGAATCTTCAATTGTCTAGACGCATAAGCAATCACCTTCGTTCGTTGCATTAATACACAACCGAGACCTTGCTTTGATGCGTCACAATAAATCACAAAATCATCATTCCCTTCAGGCAATGACAATATAGGTGCCGTAGTTAGCTTTTTCTTCAATAACTGAAACGCTTTCTCTTGTTCATCATTCCATTCAAATTTCTTCCCTTTATGCGTTAATGCAGTCAAGGGTTTTGCTATTCTGGAAAAGTCTTGGATGAACCTTCTGTAGTAACCAGCTAGTCCTAAAAACTGGCGTATGTGTTTCGGAGTTTTAGGAGTTTCCCACTTTTCAACAGTTTCTATCTTTGTCGGATCCACCTTAATACCTTCTTTGTTCACTATGTGACCGAGGAATTGAACTTCTTCCAACCAAAATGCACACTTTGAAAACTTAGCGTACAATTCTTCCTTCCTCAATACTTCTAACACCTTTCTCAAATGTTCACCGTGTTCTTGGTCATTCTTTGAGTAAATAAGTATGTCATCAATGAAAACAATGACAAACTTGTCAAGGTATGGTCCACACACTCGGTTCATAAGGTCCATGAACACAGCTGGTGCATTAGTTAAACCAAATGGCATGACCATAAACTCATAATGACCGTAACGTGTTCTGAAAGCAGTCTTTGGAATATCATCTTCTTTCACCCGCATTTGATGATACCCGGAACGTAAGTCAATCTTTGAATAAACAGACGAGCCTTGTAGTTGATCAAATAAGTCGTCGATTCTCGGTAGTGGGTAGCGGTTCTTGATGGTAAGTTTGTTCAACTCTCGGTAGTCGATACACAACCTGAATGTACCATCTTTCTTCTTGACAAACAAAACAGGAGCTCCCCACGGTGATGTGCTTGGTCGAATGAAACCACGCTCTAAAAGTTCTTGTAATTGGCTTTGCAGTTCTTTCATCTCGCTGGGTGCGAGTCTGTAAGGAGCACGAGCTATTGGTGCAGCTCCTGGTACAAGATCTATTTGAAATTCAACGGATCGATGTGGGGGTAATCCCGGTAATTCTTTTGGAAATACATCGGGAAATTCTTTTGCGACGGGAACATCATTGATGCTCTTTTCTTCAGTTTGTACTTTCTCGACGTGTGCTAGAACAGCATAGCAACCTTTTCTTATTAGTTTTTGTGCCTTCAAATTACTAATAAGATGTAGCTTCGTGTTGCCCTTTTCTCCGTACACCATTAAGGGTTTTCCTTTTTCTCGTATAATGCGAATTGCATTTTTGTAACAAACGATCTCTGCTTTCACTTCTTTCAACCAGTCCATACCGATTATCACATCAAAACTCCCTAACTCTACTGGTATCAAATCAATCTTAAATGTTTCGCTAACCAGTTTAATTTCTCGATTTCGACATATATTATCTGCTGAAATTAATTTACCATTTGCTAATTCGAGTAAAAATTTACTATCCTAAGGCGTCAATGGGCAACTTAATTTAGCACAAAAAACTCTACTCATATAGCTTCTATCCGCACCCGAATCAAATAAAACGTAAGCAGATTTATTGTCAATAAGAAACGTACCCGTAACAAGCTCCGGGTCTTCCTGTGCCTCTGCCGCATTAATATTGAAAACTCTTCCGCGGCCTTGTCCATTCGTGTTCTCCTGTTTCGGGCAATTTCTAATAATGTGGCCCAGTTTTCCACATTTATAACAAACTACATTGGCATAGCTTGCTCCGACACTACTTGCTCCGCCATTACTCGTTCCGACACCATTTGTTCCTTTCGTTCTATTAACCCCTGGTCCGTAGACCTCACACTTCGCCGCGCTATGACCATTTCTTTTACACTTGTTGCAAAATTTGGTGCAGAACCCCGAGTGATACTTTTCACACCTTTGGCATAGCTGCTTCTGATTGTTGTTGTTGTTGCGGTTATTATTGTTGTTGGGATAATTGTTGTAGTTGTTGTTGTTGTTGTTGTTGTTGTTGTTGGGCCGTTTGTTGTAGTTGCGATTGATGTTGCGATTGTTGGGATAATTATTGCGATTATTGTTGTAATTGCTGTTGTTGTTGTATTGGTGATTCTTATCACCGTTTTCCTCCCACTTTCTTTTGAGTTGCTTCACATTGGCCTCTTCAGCAGTCTGTTCTTTAATTCTTTCTTCAATCTGGTTCACTAGTTTGTGAGCCATTCTACATGCCTGTTGTATGGAGGCGGGCTCGTGTGAACTTATATCTTCTTGGATTCTTTCCGATAATCCTTTCACAAACGCGTCGATCTTCTCTTCCTCATCTTCGAATGCCCCCGGACACAATAGGCACAATTCTGTGAATCGTCTTTCATACGTGGTAATATCAAATCCTTGGGTTCGTAACCCTCTAAGTTCTGTCTTGAGCTTATTGACCTCGGTTCTGGGACGGTACTTCTCGTTCATCAAGTGCTTGAATGCTGACCACGGTAGTGCGTACGCATCGTCTTGTCCCACTTGCTCTAGATAGGTATTCCACCATGTTAATGCAGAACCTGTGAAGGTATGCGTAGCGTACTTAACTTTGTCCTCTTCAGTACACTTACTTATGGCAAACACCGATTCGACCTTCTCGGTCCACCGTTTCAATCCGATCGGTCCTTCGGTTCCATCAAATTCCAAAGGTTTGCAGGCAGTGAATTCTTTGTAGGTGCATCCTACACGATTTCCTGTACTGCTAGATCCAAGGTTATTGTTGGTATGTAGCGCAGCCTGTACTGCGGCTATGTTTGAAGCTAGAAAAGTACGGAATTCCTCTTCATTCATATTCACGGTGTGTCGAGTAGTCGGTGCCATTTCCTTCAAAATAGTCAAATGGAACAAGTTAATCATACAGAATATTAAGAGTAGTTAATAGTATATTGTAGCATAATATGAACTCATTTATAAAAGCTTTTTCTTCATATTAGCGTTTTATAAGTTTAAATTCGGGTAGTACCTACCCGTTAAGTTCATACTTAGTAGCTAATATACAATTCAACTACTACAATTCTATATGAAAAACTGATTATAATAATATTTCGCGTTCAAACTTTTACACAATATTTTACAAACTTACAATACCGCTTATTTTACATATAGCATGAAATATAGCACACAATAAATTTGATACAAGATGGTTGTGAAGATAATTCTAGCTAGTACACAAGTCGTTCAGCAAAGGCAATAAAGACACGTAATTCATACATCCAGAAACAAGTCATGCATTCTGGTTTTACTAGGATTACTTCCCATCCTTGGTCTTGTGGAACATAACCGTTATGGCCGTTGATAAGACATCGTGTTGTAACGTCGTCAAAGGGACGAGGGTTACGTAATGTCCAACAGTCCCGTAACAATCTAAATACCTCATTTCTTACCCCAATTACCGACTCCGTCACTTGTGGGAACGTTTTGTTTAATAGTTGTAGCCCGATGTTCTTGTTCTCACTTTGGTGAGAAGCGAACATTACTAATCCGTAAGCATAACATGCTTCTTTATGTTGCATGTTAGCCGCTTTTTCTAAATCACGAAGTCCAATATTCGGATATATTGAGTCAAAATAATTTCTTAACCCATTGCGTAAAATAGCATTTGGGTTCCCCGCAATATATGCGTCAAAGTAAACACATCGTAACTTATGGATTTCCCAATGTGATATCCCCCATCTTTCGAACGAAAGCCTTTTATAAACCAAGGCATTCTTGGAACGTTCTTCGAATGTCTTACAAACTGATCTCGCCTTAAATAGTTGTGTCGAAGAATTCTGACCGACTCTAGACAAGATTTCATCAATCATGTCTCCGGGTAGGTCTCTTAAAATATTGGGTTGTCTATCCATTTTGTGTTTTTATACTGTAAAATAGACAAGAGTTAGATTCATAAAAAAAAATACTTATTAATACAAGCAATTTTTACATATATCATAAAGCATAAGCACACTATATTACTTATATTACACCACACGAATACAACTATCTTATTCCGACTCGCTTGTTTCTTCTTCTTCGATTTTGGTTCGTTTTGCCAAGTTTCTAGGGATATATGATGTTCCCCTAATACGAGCCGTCGTTATCCACATTGGTTTAGAAAAACCTGGTGGTTTAGAGGTTCCCGGGTCATTGTTACAACTTAAGGACTACGGGGGTTGACGATACATATAAAGTTCATCGGGGTTGGAATTAGATTTCTCTATTTTTATGCCCTTTCCCTTATTATTTTCTTTTGCCTTTTTAAATTCAGTTGGGGTAATTTCTATAACATCATCGGAATTCTCGTCAGAATCCGATTCATCGGAGAATTGGTAATCCTCCCAATATTTTGCTTCCTTAGCGGAAACACCATTGACCATAATTAACCTTGGTCGGTTGGTTGAGGATTTTCTTTTACTTAACCGTTTTATTATTTCCCCCACCGGTTCTATTTCTTCATCCGGTTCCGATTCTTCTTCCGGTTCCGATTCTTCTTCCGGTTCCGACTCTTCTTCCGGTTCCTCTTCGGGAAATTGTGAATCAGTCCACGAATCATTCCAATTTACATTTGACTCTTCATTATTATTAGGTGAGTCAATGGGACTTGTTCTAGAGGTAGACATCTATCACATAATATCAAAAGCGTTAAGAGATTAATATATCACATAATATTCACATGTTAAAAATATATAGTTTCCAACAAAATTTGTTAAGCAATCATTTTTCAAGTAAACACGGTCGAAGTCCAGACTCACTAATGCATCCTAACAAACTCGATAAGACACACTAATGCAAAATTCTGGTTCTCTAAGACCAACGCTCGGATACCAACTGAAATGTCCCGTTCTTATTGATTAAAAACGTTCCATATTAATTGATTTCGTTGCGAGGTTTTGACCTCTATATGAGACGTTTTTCAAAGACTGCATTCATTTTAAAACAAACCATACCCTTTATTTCATCAATAAAGGTTTAAAAAGCTTTACGTAGATTATCAAATAATGATAATCTAAAATATCCTGTTTACACACGACCATTACATAATGGTTTACAATACAAATATGTTACAACAAAATAAGTTTCTTGAATGCAGTTTTTACACAATATCATACAAGCATGGACTCCAAATCTCGTCCTTATTTAAGTATGCGACAGCGGAAGCTCTTAATATTCACCTGAGAATAAACATGCTTTAAACGTCAACAAAAATGTTGGTGAGTTATAGGTTTAACCTATATATATCAAATCGTAACAATAGACCACAAGATTTCATATTTCAATACACATCCCATACATAGAGATAAAAATCATTCATATGGTGAACACCTGGTAACCGACATTAACAAGATGCATATATAAGAATATCCCCATCATTCCGGGACACCCTTCGGATATGATATAAATTTCGAAGTACTAAAGCATCCGGTACTTTGGATGGGGCTTGTTGGGCCCGATAGATCTATCTTTAGGATTCGCGTCAATTAGGGTGTCTGTTCCCTAATTCTTAGATTACCAGACTTAATAAAAAGGGGCATATTCGATTTCGATAATTCAACCATAGAATGTAGTTTCACGTACTTGTGTCTATTTTGTAAATCATTTATAAAACCTGCATGTATTCTCATCCCAAAAATATTAGATTTTAAAAGTGGGACTATAACTCACTTTCACAGATTTTTACTTCGTCGAGAAGTAAGACTTGGCCACTGTTGATTCACGAACCTATAACAATATATACATATATATTAAAGTATGTTCAAAATATATTTACAACACTTTTAATATATTTTGATGTTTTAAGTTTATTAAGTCAGCTGTCCTCGTTAGTAACCTACAACTAGTTGTCCACAGTTAGATGTACAGAAATAAATTGATAAATATTATCTTGAATCAATCCACGACCCAGTGTATACGTATCTCAGTATTGATCACAACTCAAACTATATATATTTTGGAATCAACCTCAACCCTGTATAGCTAACTCCAACATTCACATATAGAGTGTCTATGGTTGTTCCGAAATATATATAGATGTGTCGACATGATAGGTCGAAACATTGTATACGTGTCTATGGTATCTCAAGATTACATAATATACAATACAAGTTGATTAAGTTATGGTTGGAATAGATTTGTTATCAATTTTCACGTAGCTAAAATGAGAAAAATTATCCAATCTTGTTTTACCCATAACTTCTTCATTTTAAATCCGTTTTGAGTGAATCAAATTGCTATGGTTTCATATTGAACTCTATTTTATGAATCTAAACAGAAAAAGTATAGGTTTATAGTCGGAAAAATAAGTTACAAGTCATTTTTGTAAAGGTAGTCATTTCAGTCGAAAGAACGACGTCTAGATGACCATTTTAGAAAACATACTTCCACTTTGAGTTTAACCATAATTTTTGGATATAGTTTCATGTTCATAATAAAAATCATTTTCTCAGAATAACAACTTTTAAATCAAAGTTTATCATAGTTTTTAATTAACTAACCCAAAACAGCCCGCAGTGTTACTATGACGGCGTAAATCCGGTTTTACGGTGTTTTTCGTGTTTCCAGGTTTTAAATCATTAAGTTAGCATATCATATAGATATAGAACATGTGTTTAGTTAATTTTAAAAGTCAAGTTAGAAGGATTAACTTTTGTTTGCGAACAAGTTTAGAATTAACTAAACTATGTTCTAGTGATTACGAGTTTAAACCTTCGAATAAGATAGTTTTATATATATGAATCGAATGATGTTATGAACATCATTACTACCTCAAGTTTAGTAGGTAAACCTACTGGAAGTGACAAGAAATGATCTAGCTTCAAAGGATCTTGGATGGCTTGAAAGTTCTTGAAGTAGGATCATGACACAAAAACAAGTTCAAGTAAGATTTTTACTTCAATTAAGATAGTTTATAGTTATAGAAATTGAATCAAAGTTTGAATATGAATATTACCTTGAATAAGAAAGATAACCTACTGTATATAACAAAGGTTTCTTGATCTTAGATGATTACTTGGAATGGATTAGAAAGCTTGGAAGTAAATTAGTAAACTTGAAGGGATTTTTGGAGTGTTCTTGAAGTGTTCTTCCTATGATGATTATAGTTTGATTCTTGAAGTGATTTTTGATGAAGATGATGATTAACTACTGGAAAAATACGTTCATAATAGTGTGGGTGTGTTGAGAGAGAATTAGAAAGAGAATTGGAAGTGAAATGGAGTGAATGATGAGTGGTAATTGGTGAGTGTTGAGTGGGGTTAAAAGGAGTTCTAGTTAGTTGACTAGCTCATGGTAGAAGTTAAAATTGATTAGTCATACATGACATAATCAAGAGTGGAATCCCATGCTAGTTCCTATTGGTATATACTCATAGTAAGTACGTTTTGAAGCTGTGTATAATACGGGTAAAAATACGACTAGAATTCTTGATGAAAGAAAAGAATGGGAAAGTAACTGTAACCATTTTTGTTAAGTATGAGTGTTTTGATATATGTCTTGAAGTCTTCCTAAAGTATTTTAATACATCTAAATACACTACATGTATATACATTTTAACTGAGTCGTTAAGTCATCGTTAGTCGTTACATGTAAGTGTTGTTTTGAAACCTTTAAGTTAACGATCTCAATTAATGTTGTTAACCCATTGTTTATTATATCTAATGAGATGTTAAATTATTATATTATCATGATATTATGATATATTAATATATCTTAATATGATATATATACATTTAAATGTCGTTACAACGATAATCGTTACATATATGTCTCGTTTCGAAATCCTTAAGTTAGTAGTCTTGTTTATATGTATATAACTCATTGTTAATATACTTATGGAGATACTTACTTATCATAATCTCATGTTAACCATATGTATATCCATATATATATCGTCATGTCATTTTTACAAGTTTTAACGTTCGTGAATCGCCGGTCAACTTGGGTGGTCAATTGTCTATATGAAACATATTTCAATTAATCAAGTCTTAACAAGTTTGATTGCTTAACATGTTGGAAACATTTAATCATGTAAATATCAATCTCAATTAATATATATAAACATGGAAAAGTTCGGGTCACTACACCCGAGCCCATTTAGCGAAGCATCACAATAAACCGTCATGTCTTCCACTCCTTCCGGCAAAACTTACACCGGAGCTTGACACAACTTCTCTTTTAAAAATTGAAAACAATTCCTTGCTCGTTCTCCCAATTAAATCTCGCATTCTTCCTCGTCAATTTCGTCAACGAAGAAGCGATCTTAGAAAAGTCTTGGATAAACCGACGATAATAACCGGCCAATCCGAGAAAACTTCGGACTTCCGTAGGCGTAGTCGGTTGTCTCCAACTCTTCACCGTCTCTATCTTCCCCGGATCTACTTGAATGCCGTCTTTGTTCACAATGTGACCAAGGAATTGAACCTCCCTTAGCCAAAATTCACATTTGGAGAACTTAGCATACAACTTCTCTCTTCGTAACGTCTTCAATACTTCACGCAAATGGTGTTCATGTTCGTTCATACTTTTTGAGTAGACTAGTATGTCTTCAATGAACACAATCATCGACTTGTCCAACATAGGTTGGCACACTTGGTTCATAAGGTCCATGAATGCCGCCGGTGCATTCGTAAGACCGAAAGGTATAACTACAAACTCAAAATGCCCATAACACATTCGAAAAGCCATTTTCTCGATGTTTTCCTCACGGACCCGCATTTGGTGATAGCCGGATCGTAGGTCGATTTTAGAGAAATACGTTGCACCTTGGAGTTGGTCAAACAAATCGTCAATCTGAGGTAATGGATAACGATTCTTGATCGTTACTTTATTTAACTCTCGATAATCGATGCACATCCGCATACTACCATCCTTCTTCTTTACGAATAAAACTGGAGCACCCCATGGCGAAGCACTCGGTCGAATGAAACCCTTCTCAAGTAACTCTTGGGTTTGATTTAACAACTCTTGCATTTCCGTCGGCGCTAAACGATAAGGAGTTTTAGCAATGGGGGTAGCCCCCGGAACCAACTCAATGCGAAATTCAACTTGTCTTTCCGCCGGAACACCCGGTAACTTGTTCGAAAAAAGTCTTCGAATTCACTAACCACCGGAATTTCACGAATGGGTGGTGGCTCGTCACGAGTATCAACAACATGGGCAAGAAAGGCCATGCCACCACTATCGAGGAGACGACGTGCCCGTGCAAAAGTGCATATCGGCACAAGTCTTCTACGCTTATCACCGTGAATAATTAACTCTCCCCCACTTGGGGTCTTCACACGAATAAATTTTTCATGACATGCAATATCGGCTCTATTACGATCGAGCCAATCCATACCCACAACAATATCAAAGTCGCCCAAAGTCATCGAAATGAGATCTATCTTAAAGTTTTCGGCACCAAACACAACATCACAATTGATGATGTAGCATGGGGGTACGAAATAGTTATATATTTTTATTACGAAATACGTTACAAATAACACAAGTTTTAATTATTTATTTACAAATGGGATATACCTAAACCTTGCTACAACACTATAGGCAGTGTACATAATCGTAGAGTAGTATAGTTTTTAGTAAGTCCGGTTCGTTCCACAGGGAGACGACTTATTTTACACTATATTTTTAAACAATTATATTTGTACAAAATATATTATATATAGTAATAATATATAAAAGGGGGTTTACCGTTTAATGACCGGTTTGTCGATTTTATATTTTAAGCGAAGCGTAAAGTAAATGACGATATTTAACCAACGATAAAATAAATAACAATAATTAAAATGACAAAATAAATAAAAGTACGAGAAAATATAAAATAAAATATATTATGCTTATTCAAATTTCCGTACTCATGATTTTTGACGTTTTGATTTTAATTTATTACCCTGGGTTAATTGTCCTTTGTCCTGGATTATTCGATAAGTCCATCTGGTTTTGTCCATAATAGTCCATCGGTCATAATTATAAAGTGTGAGGGTCTTCGCCAAATTAACCTTATACCCGAAGTCAAATATTCCAACTAATTGGGGATTCGAACTGTAACAAGGTCTTAATACTTTGTTTAATGAATACACCAGGTTATCGACTGTGTGTAATCCAAGGTGTTAATACTTTGTTAACAATTACACCAATTATCCTTGAATGTAATCCACCCTGTTTTAATGAGTCCAATAACTATTAATCCATCCCCGTGTCCGGTCAAATGAACAATAATTCGTACTTATAAATATCCCGCCCATCGTGTCCGATTAAGCGTATGTGGTTATATATAGATACGTAAAATCATAACCTTCATATTAAATTAACGAGGTATCGTTAATTTAATATAAAGCCCATTAATAGCCCATAGTCTAATTTCCACAAGTGTCGATCTTTTGTCCAAACCCCAATTATGGTCCAAAACCCAATAACCCCGTCTTTTAATATTTAGCCCAACATCATGATTACTTCGACTTAAATAAGCATAATAATAACTTAGTTACGAGACATTAATTTAAAAAGGAGAACATAGCTTACATTGATTATTTATCGCGTAGTATTACACGGAGAGAACTTCGACTTCAAAACCCGTAAAATAACCTTTACATTACCCAAACTAATCTAATATAAAACTAAACTAATTTATATTATATATATATATATATATATATATATATATATATATATATATATATATATATATATATATATATATATATATATCAGAGAGAGAGATTGATTTTTTGTGTATCAAACTCGGCAGAAGCTCGTGCCTTTTATAGGCATTTCTGATTTTGGCTGCTCCGCTATCGCTTAGCAATTGTGCCTTCCAGCTCCGAGATCGCGGAGTGACACACTCCAGCTCACCAACTTTTGGCCATTTGCTTGTCGACGTTATATTATATAATATAATATATATATAATTTTATATAATTATTTAAATATTATATTATATTCTTGTGCATAGTAGACTTGTAATTTTTGGTCCGTTACGTCGGGCATTGATAGTTGGCTCAGGTCCCGGTTCCGGATTTTCGAACGTCCTTTCGTATAATTTAATATCTTGTACTTTGCGTTTCACAACTTGTACTCTTGTCATTTTTAGACGTTTCTCATCAATAAATTGAACCACTTGGATTGTATCTTGTACATTTGAGCTTTTTGGACATTTGCGTCTTCAAATCTTCGTTTTCGCCTTTTATCTTCGCACTTATTTATTTAAACGAATATTACTTGAAAATAGAACAATTGCAACTGAAAACTTTACATATTGGAAGGATATTGCTACTAAATATATGTTCATTTGGAGCACTATCAAATATCCCCACACTTGAACGTTGCTTGTCCTCAAGCAATACAAAACTTGAAATTAAATCACACGAATCATTTCTTTATTCTTCACACTTTATACATCAGTGATTTTGATACGGCGGTATAAACAATGATAGTAACGATGTGGTTTACAGTCCCACATGACTATAAAAATTTAGATCCTTAAGGAAATTGGATATTTATAAAAACATTTGATCTTTTGAAAATTCATTCTAGCTTTTACCCTAGATAAGTTTTCCGGAATAACCCTTCACCGGTGTTTGCAAAATATTTTTGTGGGTTTTGTGGGTTTCAGATTTGAAAATTTTAGCTCAAAACTTATGGTTTTGTGTCACCCACTTGCTAACCTTGTATTAGGAAAGCAACACGTCCAGTATACTTGCTCCGTATATTAGCTTTCGGTAAACTACCGTCAGGTTGTAAAGGAAACCGTTGAACAAGCAACTGTTAAGGCGATGTCTAATGACATGCAGATGTTCATGGTCTAAAACGTGTCAGATGCAGTTACTATCCTTTGTAGGAGTAATAGTAAAGATCACCCTATGATTTTTCGGTCTGGCACAAGGTCCTATCTTCAACCATGCTATGCAACCACCGTTCTTACGGTTGACACCCGATTTGGTTCAGGTGACCTAATGAATTCCAGGTGAATTCTCAGGATTTTACGTTCAATGGTAATGAACGCATTGAAAATAGGTTTTCAGAAAACAAATTGGTTTTATTTTTTATCAAAATATTTTCTCGTTCAAGCTCGAGTTTAGATATCATTGAATTCCATGAGTTGTAATTCTCAATCTTTAAGGTCAATCTCAAGGATTGAGTAATATCAGGCTTAAAAGCTGATTTTTAATCTTTAAGGAGATTATCCTTTCTGGGGGTCTGATTCATTAGTCTTATCAAGCTAATTTGCATGGCGCCCTCCCCATTTTACGAGACATATCCTCTCATGGTTAGGATAAGTCTGACCACATGGCGACCTTGTTTGATGCTGAGGTCCGTGGATTTCCTGCTGATTTTAGAGATGACTTTTCTAGATTTTTCCTTAACCTACAACTGGTCTGGATGACAACTTATTGACCTAAATCAAGAAGCGCGTGTCTTTTTCGGAAGACTTTACTTCCTTTTAATGATGGAATTGATTCATCGTGTAGATCCATCTTTTCTTTTCTTTCAACGGGTAAAACAGTTAATTTAGTCCAAAACAAAAGCACCTGCAATAACTTTACAGAAACATGTGATAGATAGTTCTTAATTGAATAACTTGGTACATTCTCCCCACACTTGGCTTTTTTCATGCGTCTTTTTATATCCTAATAAATAAATTCAAGCGTTTTAGTTGTTTCTCAATTTATGTCCTTTCGAGGTAACATTAATTTCGGCATTACACCTAGTTTTATCGTTCATAAATATGTATAAACATGATTTTGAATTCATTTAGTTGAAAATTTTTAAAATTTTTCACAATATTTAGAAAATAAGCCAAGTATAAACCCGAGAGAATTTATAACCCTTCCCCACACTTGAGATCATGTAATGCCCTCATTTGCATGAAATCAGACTCTAATTATAAATTCATGAGGGTGATTAGTGTAGAAAAGTGATTAATAATACCCAGTTTGTAATTACAAAGCTCGTCGAATGATAGATGGTGCACCTCGTTGTTCATTCCTTCTTGTTTTATCACACATGATTTTCTTCAAGAATGGTTACTTTTCTGAACTGTTTGCTAATTTTTGAAAATGCGTCTTTTACCCTTACTCATCATGCATTTTTATTAACGAGTTATGCACTAACCCGAACCCCTAATTTAACGTTAAGTGGGGTTAGACTTCCCCACACTTAGCTGACGACATGTGAAGTCGGTAGAATAAGTTCCACGAATTAAAATAGTGAGCCACTTATTTACATCTCGGGTAGTATAAAATATATCAATGGGTTTAAAGTTTAGACCCACCCGATCGTCACTACTTAATTCTTTTTTAAGTGTAGCTTTTAGTAAATGGATATGTCTCTTTTCTGGTTCTTGGTCAAATGGATCGATATACACCGACATACATATTATAGGGTGGACAATTCCTAATATTTCCTTCCTTTTATTCTCGGGATCAAAGTTTTCACCTCTATTACCCAATTGGGTGAAATCCGAGGTGTCATTATCTATTACAGCTCGTAGTTCATCTTCGGTAGATGACTCGTCTATTGAGAATATTGGGTTGGAAGGTTGTGGAATGGTGAATTTCGGGATCGAAGCAAATTCTTCTTCACTAACGGTACTTATCGGTCCCACTACTTTGGTCTCGGGGGTAAAGTTTTCAACGTTATCGTTTTCCCAAGAGTACCAATTTGTCACCCTTATTTCTTCTTCATCCATTGATGGATTGATGCTTTCGTCGGTAGAGGCTAATGTGTCGATATGTTGTGAAATTGGTAAGACTGAATAAAAAGTATCATCGGGATAATTGGTGATTACGGAGCTCTCGAATTCATCAAAATTCGATGATATGAGATTTTCTTGCACACGACTCCTCAGATCAACAGGTGTGTAATCTGATAGAGTTTCAGCTTGACGATTTACACACTCTCTCATTTGTTCATTTTGAGCATCAAGTTCTTCGAGTTTGATTTTCATATAATCTAAATAATTTTCAGACACATAATTTTCCTCGTCATCTGGTTGTTGAGTTTGGATATATTCTTGGGAATAATCCCAATTTGAATTGTATTCTTCATAATCATTCCATTCAGGTTCCATGGGTGCGTAATTTTCCATAGGAACATAATAATAACATTCCCATGTTGAATGATAATCTCCACAAATTTCATAACCAGTTATTGTTTCGTCATTCGTGATCCAAGATTGACCGAACGAATTGTCATCAATACCCGTTTGAGAGTATTGATTTCGTATGTCATAAAGAGTTTCCAAAATATTCTCGAGATTTTCCATAATGCGCTTATTACCAAATTTTAGCTACAATGTGGATCATTTACTAATTATCCTATTAGTTATAAAACTAAAAATTATATAAGTTATCAAATTAATAGACTTTTCTGATTTTGCCCACGTTTCGAATAGCCAATAGATGCAGCAGGGAGCCAGAACCCTTTAAATCGGAAGCTCACAACTCAGCCACTAATAAATCCAACTATTACTACGAACCAGAAAATTTGGATGTCTATCAATTTAATCGCTTAAAATAATTTTTTCGTTTGGAATTTTAGAAAAGAA